>NW_020838009.1:7116101-7123191 GCF_003676395.1 Aethalodelphis obliquidens
AAAAAAAAAAAAAAAAAAAAAAAAAACAGCACCTCCAGAATTTCTGATTCACTAGATCTGAAGTGGGACCCAAGAATCTGCATTCCTGACAAATTCCCAGGTGATGCTGCTAGTCCGTGGCCCAGGCTTTGAAAGCCACTACTGAAGAGTTTTCCATTATGTGACTATACCACAATTGATCTATACTTTCTACTTTTGACGGACATCTTGGTTGTTGTCATTTAGGAGCTATTATAAACAATGACTCTGTGAATTTCCTTGTACACATCATTTGTTCACATATGTACCACATTTCTGTTGGGTCCCTAGGAGTTATTGGGTTATAGGGTGTGTATACGTTCAAAGTTAGTAGATCCTGCTAACAACTTTTTCAGAGTAGTTGAACTAACTTACACTCTGAAGAGCAGTAAATATCTGAGAGTTCCTGTAACTTGCAGGGTCCCTACCAGCTTAGGCGTGTGGAGCTTTTAAGCTCCTGCCAATCTGTTAACTATGCGTGGTTTTCCTTGTGGTTTTAATGTTCATTTCCCTGATGACTAATGAGGTAGAGGCCTTTTCATATGTTTATTGGACATTAGGATTTCTTTTTATATGAAGTGTCTCTTCAAGTTTTTGCCCATTTTTCTAATTGATCTGAATGAGTTCTTTATACATTTTAGATACTAGGTCTTTGTCAGTTCTATGTGTTGCAAACATTTTCTTCCATTGTGCAGTGTGTCTTTTCGTCTTTGCAGGGCCTTCTTGTGAATAGCATTTCTTGATTTTAATGGAGTCTATTTCAGTGTTTCTCAAACTATCTGTGGTGAAGGACCTTTCTTTTTCCCCCTAAATCAACTGGAAACTGAAATTTTTGAAAATACAATAAAATGACTGAATATAAACGTGAGATTTTTAAAAAGGCATTCAAAAAACTTTCAACATTTTATTATCAAGCAATGTATTCAAGAGACCCCTGCCTTTCTCCCTAAGCCTCACCCAATTTTCTGAGAATACTGCACCCAAGAATGAAGTGAAACTCAGGAGAGAGTGGAAATTTTGACATTTATACTTACCGATTAACCCTTAAACAAAAGAACATTCAACTGCCAAGATTTTTATTGCTGAATAAAGGTCACAAAAGATATTCTTACCTTATTCCCCTGAGTTTCTTCTCACCCTGTCCTTGACCTTCACTCCATTTCTCTCCCGTTCGTGAGCCTCCAATCTCCTTGAAGTACAGGGATGGTTAGAGGATGTGTACATATGATACTTGGTAATAAAAAAATTCTTTTAAAATTATATCAAAATGTCCCCAGAATTTTTATTTTACTCCGAGTCAAAATTTCATGTGGACTAGGTAAGTGTCCTACTCATAGTATAGCTTGATTTTTAACAAAGCATTTAAAAACTCTCTTGTAGGATCTAATTACAGATAAAATGGTGCAATAAAGCAGAAAGATTATATGGTTAGGTCATAGAAAAAGGAATGTTTGAGCAATATAATTATACATATATAAAGAAATTAAAATGTGATGACTGATTTAATTGAGGTGACCCTTATTTTCTTCTCTGTTAAGAGGACTTATAAATGATTGTGATTCACGGCTATAACTGTTTCTGTGCTTATCTCCTTCTGATTTTGAACCCCTTGAGGGCAGGAGTTATGTCTTACTCATATTTGCAGTAGATTTTTTTTTATAGATAGTCTTTAACAGGTTAAGAAATTTCCCTTCTATTCCTAGTTCGTTAAAAATTTACCATGAACGGATGTTTAATTTTTTTACCAGTTTGTCCTGCATCTATTGAAGTGACCATATGACTTTCTGCTTTAATCAGTGAATGCAGCAGAATGCATGAACAGATTTTCTGAAGTTAAACTCTTCTTACATTCCTGCGATACATCCTGTTTGGTTAATGTACCTCTACACGTTGCTGGATTCAGGTTGCTAATTTTTTGTTCATTAGTCCATGTCTGAAAATGATCGGAAGTTTCCCTTTTTCTTACTGTCTTTGTCTGATTTTGATATCAATGTGACACTTGCTTTATTAAATGAGTGGGAGAAAATTCCTTTTTTTCCTATTTTATGGAATATTTTGTGCGAGACCAGAACTATATGTTCCTTAACTCTTTGTGAGAACCCAACTCTAAAGCCTTTAGACTTAAATATTTCTTTTGGAGAAAGTTTTTAACTATTGATTTCTTTCCTTAAAGGTTTGTATGGGAATTTATGTTTTCCATTTCTCGAGTCAATTTTGATGAGTTATATTTTTCCAGGAAATTGTGCATTTTATCTGTTGTTAAAAATTGGGCACACAGCTGCTCATAATAGTACCTCATTACATTTCAATCTCTGCAGCATATGCACTTACATTGCATTGCTTTAAGCCACTTTTGTAGTTTGTATGGAAGCCATAGAAAACTAATACACCACCCCTTAATGTTAGTGTTTCTGAGGCTCTCTCTATGCTCCACTGACCTTCAAATTTTATATTTCTCTGGGGACGTTTTCAAGATTTTCAAAAAATCTGTATGCTGATGTCTCCCAAATCAGCATCTTCAGCTCTGACAACCTCCCCAAGCTTCAAATTTCTATACCCAACTGCTCACTGGATATGTCCACCTCCACATTCCATGATTCCTCAAATTCAGCGCATCCAAACAGGACTCACACAAACCTACTCCTCCGCTGACATTGCCCTCTCTGAATTAGGGGTCTTCTACCCAAATACCCATGCCAAAACCCAAGTTGTCTTTCACTCACCCCTGGCTTCTCCCTCTCTTCCACGGGTCATTCAGTCATCACGTGCTTTTGATTTTATTTCCTAAGTTTATTTTTCCTCTGCTGCCCATCCCACCTACTTACCACTGTCTTAGTTCTGACACTCATTACCTTGATTGTAACAATCTCTTCTCTGATCTCTCTGCATCTCAACTTGTTCTCCTGAAATTCACCCCCCACAGAGTTGAAAGTAATGTCCTGAAAATCTAAAACAATCGCACTTTCCTACTTAAAATGGCCAAAGCCTACACTGCTTCCCGTGACCTTCTCATAGCGTGAAAGTAATTTTGCAAATAGTATCTCATTTCTCAAAACAACAGAGGAGAAAGGTAGAAAAGACTATTATTATCCTCACTCTACTAATTTAAAAGCTGAAGTACAAAAAGTTAGGTAATTGCTGAAAGGCATATAGCTAGAAGGAAGTGTGAGACAAGCATCTCCATGCCTTGGAATCTACTGGCCACCATGTGTTCTGTTTAAAGCTGACAGCAAAGAGGGGAGATAGCTACCAGTAAGAATATGAAGGCAGGTTATGAGGGGTGGGTGAGTGAAAACAAAACAGAGACGTTGTTTTGTAACGTTATAATTATTCCCTTAATGTTCAAGTCTAAATGTCTGTTCTCCCTTGCCTGCTGTCCAAGCCACCAGATGTCTTGAAAGACAGATGTTTCAGCATGTCAAACTTTTGGCCCCTTTAAAATGGCAAGTTATGGTCCCTGAAATACTCAATTACCAAAACTAAGTGTGCTGTACTTCATAAATTTCCAGCGAAGCCATAAGCACATGGGCAAGGCAGTATGGTAGATGTCATGTCACAAGAATAATTGTAACAGATGTGCCACTATGAAGTTCTTTCTGGAATAGCCTCTACTAGAAAATACACACTCCTGTTTCCTACTCCTTATTTCAAGGTAAAAAGTAGAGCATATTAATGAATGGTCTGGACTTACAGGAAAAAATATACATTATATCATTTGGCCAAATGTCCCTGTCAAGAGTCTGCAAGACAACCCTTGTCCACCCTTGGGATTCCAGGCTCTTGCATATGATTTTAGCCATCATGGACTCCTCTTCAAGGCTTTCACTTTTCCTTCCTCTTCTCTCCTGCCTCACCAAGAATCTATAACTCTCATTCTAGAAAAAACAAATGGCATTGCATTGACAAATGTTAAATTCTAGAACTCCTAGCTACCCCTTCATCAGTGTAGCTGTGTGACTTTCCGAGTCACCGCACATCTCATCTTGTAGGAAGAGGTCACCGACCCTGATACCCCCAGAGCTGCCCAGAACCTCTGACTTTATGCTACAGCTGTGGCTTGAGCTTCCCCTCCCTGCCCTCTAAGTCAGACTCAGCCCCAAAAGCCACATGTTCCTGTCCTACCCTTGAGACCCAAGTCCCCCATCCCTGGTCTCTTCCAGTTTCATGGCTCTCCTGTTTTAACCACTGCCAGGACCTCATCTTCCAGGTTCAAATCTCAGAGGCGGTCAGGCAGCCCTAAAAGAGCTATGGAAGATAGTTTAACCATGCGTCATTTATGATCCTGCGTTCCTCCACTCCCCAGCAAAGACTCCCTCTATCCAGGGAGGACTTCCCCTCCTAGAACCAGCATTGCTCATGGCGATTCCCAGGTCCAGAAAGACTGAGTCAGTAAGTAGAAATGTCCTGATCCAGCCTTTGCATGAGAAAGTAACAGGCATCGTCTCCTCCACTCTGACCCATGATCCTCTTCTTTACCCTCATCGGACTGGGTTTAGCTTTGAATCTCCGTCCTCTGGGTTCCTCCTTAGTAAAATAATGAATGGTCATGGATAGAATTGGAAACCACTGATGATCACCATCTCATGTTTCTCTGCAAGGCACGCATACTGTACTCCCATGAAAAGGGTGTTCACATCCTGTAAAAATGTAACTGGAAACATAAAATTATATTAATATTCAACAGGCATGGCAGAGATCTCATCACAATGAGATCTTCCAAAATCTACCTCTGAGTTCCCTGACTCGTCTCTTCTCTCTTCTTTTACTTTCTAGAGCCAGGGATAGTTTGAAGCTGGAGAGTATTGACTATGGGAGCCCCTGCTGGGACTGAGGCATAGTGGAGAGAAGCACAAAGTAGAAAAGAAAGCATTGGCCACAGTTGCTACTGGATGAGCCACATGGATGGCTTGAGCTCCCCTACATATTTCTCATTAGCATTCCAGCCTCAGTTTTCATTCTTTTCTCTCTGAAAACCTTGTCTCCGATTCCACTAAGAAAATTGCCTTCTTCCATCCCATCACCTCTACTCCAATTTCATTCTCCATCCTCCATCCTCCATCTCTACTCCAATCCATCCTCCATCCATCCTCCATCCATCCTCCATCTCTATTCCAATTTCATTCTTCCTATCCACCACTTCTCCCCACACTTGTGCCTTTGACATCATCCCCTCCAGTTCCTTGGGAGCGCTCTTCATCAGTCTTGACCTCTCTGCCCGATTTCTGAAATCTCTTCCTCACTCCTGGCACTTCCCCTTCAGTAAATATAAGCATGCTTGACTCTCCCATTCTTTTTCAAGACTTCTACTTTAACCCTGTGTGGTAGATAGAATGATGTCCCCTCTACCCCAAACATGTCCATCCTAATCCCGGGAAGCGGTGAATATGTTACCTTACATGGCAAAAGGGACTTTGCAGATGTGATCAAGCCAAGGATCTTGAGATGACATATGATTCTGGATTATCTGGGTGGGTCCAGTGTAGTCACGAGGGTCCTTATAAGAGGGAGCCTGGAGGGTCAGAATCAGACAAGGTGATATGACAACAGAAACATGGGTCACAGTGATGCCATCGGTGGAAGAGCGCCATGACCCAAGGAGTATGGAAAATCTCTACAAAGCGGAAAAGGCAAGGAACAGATTTTCTAGAGCCTTCAAAAGGAACACGGTCCTGCGGACACCCTGATTTTAGCCCCATAAGACCCCTTTTCAGACCTCTGACCTCAATAACTATAAAATAATAATTTGTGGTTGTTTCCAGCCATAAAGTTTCTGCAACTTGTTACAGCAGCAATAGGAAACGTATGAATTCTGCATCCCTCTTTAGCTGGCCTTCAAAGAATCTCTTCTTTTTCTCATTCGAAATTCCTTACTATCTCAACTTCTTTATCTGTTAACTCCTTCAGTCTCTCCCCAGATGTCACCCAAGGTATTTTCCTACCATTTCCCATTCTGGAACACCTCCCCCCTTCCCCTTCTCCCAATTTACAGCATGGCTTCCCTCAACCCCTTGAGGATTTCAACACGCAGGGGAGGTCCTGGCTCCCCTCCCTTCTCCAGGGAGGATGTGTTCCTCTGAGCCTGTCCTGGTCGCTGAGGTCAGCTGTTCCATTTCCCGCTGCAGCTTCTCCTGGGCCCTACACGGTTGGTGCCATCTGAGTGATGAGGAAGTTGGTACCTTGAAATGTCTTAAATGTCCTTGAATGGAGACGTTAACAAAGAGACCCAAATCCACTTTGTATTGCTTCTCCTATCAGATAGAGGAGTCTGGGTCAGTTCTCCCTGGATGTCTCCCTTCAGCTGAGGAGAACTGGCTGCCTTATGTCTCTACCTCAGCAATGCCGTTCTTGCCTGGCCTACTTTCTTTTTACACATATCTTTTTTGGCATCTCGTTTTTCTCGGCTTGGCTGACATTTGATGCCACTCCATCTCCAATATATTCGTTTTCTATTTGAGCTCCAAGTTCTGAGACAAAGAGTCTTGACTCCAACTCCTTGAAGAAGACTCAGCAGCTGAAACTGCCCTTCACTCCAAGGCAACGTGCTCCAAGGTGGCCTCCTGGGTGGGGAGGGGAACCGGCAACAGCAGGCCACGCAATAGAAGCCACGCTCTGCGTCGACCGTCACACTGGGGTCTCCATTCAGGACCTCTTTTTTTTTTCTTTTTAACTTTTTATTTTATATTGGAGTATAGTCGATTTACAATGTTCTGATAGTTTCAGGTGTACAGCAAAGTGATTCAGTTATGCATATACATGTACCTATTCTTTTTCCAATTCTTTTTCCATTTAGGTTGTCACGTAATGTTGAACAGAATTCCCTGTGCCATACAGTAGGGCCTTGTTGGTTACCCATTTTAAATGTAGCAGTGTGTACATGTCAATCCCAGACCTCTTTTTTTTGGAACCATTTTTCTATTGAAGTATAGTTAATTTACAATGTTGTGTTAGTTTCAGGTGTACAGCCAAGTGATTTAATTATACATATACAGGGCTTCCCTGGTGGCACAGTGGTTGAGAGTCCGCCTGCCGATGCAGGGGACGCGGGTTCGTGCCCCGGTCCGGAAAGATCCCA
>NW_020838009.1:7123291-7191004 GCF_003676395.1 Aethalodelphis obliquidens
GGAGCGGCTGGGCCCGTGAGCCATGGCCGCTGAGCCTGCGCGTCCGGAGCCTGTGCTCCGCAACGGGAGAGGCCACAGCAGTGAGAGGCCCGCGTACCGCAAAAAAAAAAAAAAAAAAATTATACATATATATGTATGTATTCTTTTTCAGATTCTTTTGCATGATAGGTTATTACAAGATATTGACTATAGTTCCCTGTGCTATACAGTAGGTCCTTGTTGCTTATTTATACACAGTAGTGTGTACCTGTTAATCCCAAACCCCTAATTTATCTCTTTAACCCTCCCAACTCTGCTATCCCCTTTGATGTCCATAAGTTTATTTTCTGTATCTGTGAGTCTACTTCTGTTGTGTAAATAAGTTCATTTGTCTTCTCTCTTCCTTCATTAGAAACAAGTGCACATATTTCAGCCACTACCACCTCCTCAAAAAGCCTGATGGGATCGACAAAGAACAACAACCAACAAACAAGAGCAAGCTTTAGAATATTAAAGATATAATTGCCCAAATGTGTTTCTAAATTTTCAGTAGAAGTGTGGGAAGATAAAAGTGAGGAACTCTCCTAGGTGTATGCATCAAATCTAGAAGATCAAATAATTAAAGCACAAATTCCAGAAAGATATATTTGAAGAGGGAGAATCCTATACAAAAATGAAAGAAAATTTCCCCCAGCCAACAGTAAACACTGACCTTCAAATTAAAAGTCCCCACAAAGAGTTGGGGTGGAATGACTGAGAAATGACCCCTATCCAGACATCACTGTGACACTTCAGAACATCAAGAATGAAGCCAATGATCCTCAAACTCCTAGATTCTAGAGAGAGAAAAGCAGGTCACTCAAAAAGAAAGAAGAATTCAACATAAGATTCTCATCAGTGATTCTGGATGATATAAGACAATAGAACACCCTGTTCTTCTGATGGAGCAGTGCCTTCAGAAGTTTATATAACTGGTTGGTCTGGAAAAAAAATGAGAGACAGGAAACAGTAGCTCCAACCCAACAGAGCAATGAAGGGATATCCCTTGTGACACTAAAGCAACAGGCCTAGAAAAAAAAAGCAGTGCAGGTTTCAACAGCCTGGCTGAAATAAATTTCCAGGATAAATGCAATGGTCTCACATTCAGTCCACAAATATCTCCTGCATACCTAGGACACAGCAGGCACAGAGGACATGGTGAGGGAAACACTGTTCCTGCTTTCATGGAGCTGACAGTCTAGCCCAAAGGAAACTAGCCCTGGTGACTTCCGGATGCGATGCGCAGGCTAGCTCTTCTCCGGCTCCGCCCCACGCCTCAGCTTCCCGTCTGATTGGTGAAGCCGTGCGTGACTCAGCTGCTCTCAGCTGCTGGCAATCCAGCAGATGGGATTCCAGGGGTGGCACTCCCCTTCTGTCCCAAGGCCCCGACCTTCCGTATTCCAAACCAGGGTGTATTTCCTTGCATTCTTCACCACTCCACAGCTTCTCTGGAAGGGAAGCTGCAGGCGAGAGATTAGTACCTTCCTTCCGTCTGCTACATGGGTGAAAATGGATATAACACAATCCCATCAAGGAAAATCTGGAACCGGAAATAGAAAGTTGAGAGTCCATCTCACCCTAGCACCTTCCTTTCTCCTGTGGGTGGCGTCTTCCCTGAGACAGAATTTCCCGTTTTATATCTTTTTTGATTTTCAATCAAAATGGAATGGAGGTGGAGTAAAATGGAGAAAGTAATTTCGTGTGTGTGTGTGTGTGTGTGTGTGTGTGTGTGTGTGTGAGAGAGAGAGAGAGAGAGAGAGAGAGAGATACAGCTAACATTTTACCCAGAATTGGAATGAACTGAGAGATGAAAGAGAGAAAGAAAATTGGAAGTTAATTGCTACTTAATAGCAGAATAAGGAACTGAGGCTGGCTTCCTTTACTTATTGTCTGTCCTCCCTGAATTACAAAATAAACAGGATGAAACTTAGTATTTTCTCTATGCAGACTGAAGGGTGACATTAAGAGGCTTTGGTAATTAAATTTAATTGGAAGCAGATTTATAAAAAGGGATGTGAGCTGTTGAGGACAAGCATTCTGTATCATTCACCTTCCTCTGCAGCCAATGCCGGCTATTACTGCTGCTGTAGCCTCCGTTTCTAACCACCACGTGTAACAGAATTTAGAAAGAATTGCTTCTGACAATGATCAAAATGGGATTTTACTTTTATTGATGATTGAACAATTTTTCTAAGTTCAATCATGGCTGAACTAAAAGAACACGGACCTCTTTGTAAGTGGCGGCTTTGTACAGCAGGATTTATAGTTAAACGCTGCGAATCATATTTTTGTTAAAGCTTTTATGAGAATTAGTCGTTAAAAAGCTGTTTCTCCTTTTCTATCCACCGCACAGCCAGGACTTCATAGATGTGTGAAACAGAAAACTGCTTGTCTCTAAACACAGTCACCTGCCCCTATTTCAGACTGACCTCTTCCATCAAGGCAAAGGAGTGCAATGTCACAAAAGCCAGCAGCGGTTCCACGGAGCATTCAGAGCACAGAGGGGAAATGGAAGGGTGGCAGGGAAGCACAGACAGGAAGTAAAGAAGGGGACAAATCCGGGATGACCGAGTAAGTGTCACAGGAGGGTGGGAACAACATAGGGGAAAGGAAAAGGTAGTTGGGTAGAAGTGGCAGCTTGAAGAAGGAGAAAGGGAAATAAGAGCAAGGGGGAAAAGCAGCAGAAAACAAGAGTGAGAAGTGTGTGGGGAACGGATCTGGCCAAGGAGATGCTGAAGCAGGAGTTCCCCTCCATGCCTGGGTGGGAGCAAAGGGACAGATGGAGAAGCAGTTGTGCGGGGAGTGAAATGGACTCTCAACTTTCTATTTCCGGTTGCAGACTTTCCTTGATGGGAGTGTGTTATATCCATTTTCATCCACGTAGCAGGCACCACGTATGTCTTCTATAGGACAGGTGATTCTGAAACGAGCGTTTATTGAGCAACTATTATGGGTCTTGTCCTCCACCCAGGCACATTGCTCATTGTTATTTCATTGAATCCTCATAACTAGCCTGTGAGAGAGTATTTATCCTTCTGTAAGGGGTGGGAAAAATTAGTCTGAAGGGGATGAAATAATTCTCTTCATGGTCTAACCTGGACTGATGTTTGTGTGTGTTTAAAAAGTCCTTGTCCTGAGCAAGAGGAAGACCTAAGGGGCTTGTAAAGTAAAAAGTCAAAGCAACATATTGTCCCTAGAGCCACGGGTTCATTAGACAGAGATCCTGTTTTTAAAATTATCAGTGCTAACAGTTTTACCTAACGTTTGTCACTGCGTCATGTGGGTCTCCATCTCTCCATCATCTGATAGCCATTTTCTTGCTCTGTGATTAAGAAGTAAGCCAAGGACATATATTTTAGGCTTTTGTTACAGCGCCACCTCACTCCAAGATTCCAGGTACCAAGTTTCAAACTAGATAAGTCACACTAGCTGCAACAGAGCAGATAAACTACAAAATCTCAGGGTATAAGAGAATATCAGTTTATTTCTGCACCTTATTAATCCAAAAGAGGCATTTCTGATTAGCAAGCACCGCCCCCCTCAGGGGTAATTCAGGAACCCAGAGTGCTTCCACCTGGTAGCTACCATCTCCAAGGTTGATGCAGAAGGTCAAGAAGAATGTGTGGGAGGCCTGAGTATTGGGCAGATCCCCTTCGCTCGCATTTCATTGGCTAGAACTCAATCACGTGACCACATGCGTTGCCAAGGAGGCTGGGAAATGTAATCTAGCCGCAGTTCCAGAAAGAAGAGAAAATGTATAAGGTTATCAACTAGCTCTGCCACATCCCTCCAGTTCCCAAATTTTAATTTAGCATTCTCTTCTGGTTTCTAGATAGAGATATAGCCAAAATAATGATGGGTTGTTTAAAGCACTTTTGCTTCAAACATATTTTGAGCATATACTGTATGTAAATGAGTGGGCTAGGCAGGGTATGAAATTCGCTCGGAACTATGGATGTCAGTGCAAGATTCTCTGTAATATCTGTTGCGTTCTTTGTTAACCTCCTTCTTTCCAAAAGGAGGAAGGAAGCATACATGTTGTGTCCTGGGCCTTATTTCAGTAGAGAAGATGGAAGCAGTCGTTTTGATGGAGGCCAGTTTTCAGTGGGGAGAAAAGGACGCTCTGGCTAACTATCCCTCAGGCAGTTTTGGTTTCCAAGGGAACCTCTGCCCACCCCAGAGATGCCAGGTTCCCTCCCTGTACTTCCGGGCATCGGTACTCTCTTGCCTGATTCTCAGAGATATCCAGGCATCTCCCCGTCTTTCTTCTCCCACGCAGCCAGCACGATCATGAGGAGAAGTTCAGACTCGGCCGCAGGCAGATGACTATACTGCAGTTTACCTCTGCCGCTCCTTCCAGCCGCGTTGGAAACCCCGTGCCCTCCAAGATGGCTTCCCTGAGCCTCTTCAGATTTGATTCCCGAGGTCTGCGTCACAGATACTGCCAGCTCCAGAGCGTCCTAGCGCATCTGGCAACTATAACCTGGGCAGTCTTTGCCCACCCCCTAGGCTGGAGCCCACTGAAAGGGATCTGTGTCCCTATCCTTTCCTCTAAGTTCTCCTGAGGTCCCCCACGCCAGGACCCAGCCCACCTCCCTCCCTCTCCCCTGGTCCTTCACACACAGCTTGCTTGCTGTGTGTGTGTGTGTGTGTGTGTGTGTGTGTGTGTGTGTGTGCGCGCGCGTGTGTGTGTTTTGCTTGGGAGCACATAGTCTCTCTTTTTTTAAACATTTTTTACATTGAAATAGAGTTTATTTACAATGTGTGTTAGTTTCAGGTGTACAACAAAGTGATTCAGTTACATGTATATATGTAACTGATTTTATACACTCACACACACACACACACACACATATATATTCTTTTTCAGATTCTTTTCCCATAAAGGTTATTACAAAATATTGAGTATAGTTCCCTGTGCTATACACTAGGTCCTTGTTGTTTATCTTTTTTTTTTTTTTTTCGCGATACGCGGGCCTCTCACTGTTGTGGCCTCTCCCGTTGCGGAGCACAGGCTCCGGACACGCAGGCTCAGCGGCCATGGCTCACGGGCCCAGCCGCTCCACAGCATGTGGGATCTTCCCGGACCGGGGCTCGAACCCATGTCCCCTGCATCGGTAGGCGGACACTCAACCAGTGCGCCACCAGGGAAGCCCTATCTATTTTATATATAGTATTGCGTATCTGTTACTCCCAAATTCCTAATTTATGCCCCCCCCACCTTTCCCCTTTGGTAACCATAAGTTTGCTTGTTTTGTTCTAGACATTACATCTCAAAACTGATCAAGTCATCCCGAATGAAAAGAGCAGCCTCAAATATGACCAATTCAAGGTCCAAAGCCAGTCAAACCCACAAAATGTTCTCAGTCCTCAATAGAGCTCCTTGGGGGTTCCCTGTGGGGCGGTCCAGGGAAGCCCATTCATAGAAGAGCCCACGGACTGATGGTGTCATAAAGCCAATGTCCACATGAAGACACTTGTTCTTTGCTACTGCTCAGCACGCTGTCCCTTGGCTTTTCCAGTGACAGACTGAGCCCGCCCATGAGCCTCTGGTCCTGGTCCTGGTAGCCCCACCCTGGGGCTACCTTTGCCTCAGTGTCCAGAGAACGATCAGCATTGGAGCTGGAAGCAAAGGACGGTGGCTGTCATCCTCCCCACCCAGCCTCCTGTTTCCCTGTGAGAGGAATCTACAGCCTCTGGAAGCCAACAGAGAGTACACTGATGCAACCCCGCAAAGAGGCATTCACCGCCTCTCGTTAATTATCTAATTCATCTGATCAATCTACAGACATATGCTGACGCCTTCTCTCTGCCAGGCCCGGTGCCGGGCAATGAGGACAGGATGACTCACACAGTCCCTCCTCCCAGGCCAGGGGATTTTTCTACCAGAAGCCTCTTGGTCCTTTCTAGCATAATCCCTTTGCTAAAACGGAGTCTGGAAGGCCTCTTCTCAATACACCGGGCAACAGTGATAGATTAGAATTTTAATGGATTTCCCCCCCACCCCCGGAGGTATGAGTGAGGGGCTTAAATAAAAACAGTCTTGCTCAAGCCAAATAGCCTTGGACTCTGAATATGCATTTCTTCGTGAATCATGGGCTCTCTTCAACTCTCTGCAAGGATCTCAGGAGACACATTTTCTCCCTGCTTCGGTGGGAGTTGCTAGGAAGAAAGGGGAAGGCGGTGGTCCTCAGAGGAAGGGATGTGAACCCATATCTCCTGCCCGTAAGGTTTCCACACAGCCTGGCGGCTGCTCTGGTTTCTTCATGTCGCAGAGAACTGGTTCCCTGGGTCAAAGGTCAATCCCCTACACTCACGGCTGACATTCCTAGAACCTCTCCCATCCACCCATTACCCACAGAAATCTCTCCCCCATGTAAGAGTGAGGCTCACACTCGGGTGCTAAACTCTGCTTTCCCGATTAGGCCCTGGTTCCACCCTCTTCTCTTGGGCATGGGTGTCCCTCTAAGGTCAGCTATTCTGAGCTTCCTCCCAGAACACCTGCTCCTGGGGCCAGTCCTGCTGGGCAATCCAGAGTGGGGGGATGGGTGGCAGATTCAAAGGTCCCTGACGGAGAGCCTCGAAAAACAGGACAAAACGTTCCACTTGGTTGATTTCTCTTCCGAAGTTGAAGAGGTTTATCCTCAGTCTCATCTTAGGAGCAGGGGATGCCTTGTCTTCCTTCCAAGCCTCCTGTTTTTTTGCATCCTGTCCAGCTGTTTTTCCAGCCTGTGCAGCTGCTGTCTCTGCTCACCCAACTGCTTTTGCAGGACTGGACATGTTTCTTTCTTTGCCTTCTCTTATCTCTTGGCATCAGGCCAAGCAACAGAAGCCACTAATAGTAACCAGCTATTCCAGCCGGGGTCACCGCCCGGAGCCTTTCTTTCTCCTCCATCTATCCCAGGAGCAAGTTCTGCTATTTCAGATTCTATCTTGTCTTCAAGGGTCCCATTGGGACCTCCAGGGGTCCTGTGCTAGTTTTGATTATTGGAGAACAAACGCTGCCCTCTCCTGCAAGCTAGGTATGGAGGAAGGGGATCCTCAGTGGTTAAAAACATGTTCCCTGCTTTCCGTTCAATTGGCTCCTCCTCTAGGGTCCTCCACTGCTTCTCTGATGCCCCCCGGGTCCAGTTTTTTGGTCTTAAGAAAGACCCACCTCAGCTACCCACTGCCCCTTCCTGGATCTGGTAGGATTCTTTGTTTGGAGGATCCAGCCGAGAACATTTTTCCTCTTCCATAGTGGAAATCGCCATGAGGTCTCTGGATCCCCTTCCTTGTCTATAATGTAGGGCAAATTCCCAAGCAGAGGCAATTCGACCCCCCAAGGGATATTTGGCAATGTCTGAAGACATTTTGGATTGTCACACAAGGGTGAAGAGTTGCTGCTGGCCTCTAGTGGGTAGAGGTCAAGCACACTGGTAAACATCCCACGATGCATAAGACAGCTCCCTCAACAAAGATTACCTGTCTCGAAATGTCAGTGGTGGGAGGTTGAGAAACCTTGCCCTAAGGGTTTTGGTCTCAAGGGATCCATGAGGTTCTCTCCAGCCTGGCAGTCTATGAAATCCCATCAATTTTGTCCCACTCCCACCCCAGAGGCTTACTCTACCCTCATTTCAAGTTCTGGGTCCCAAGTACTTGGGGAATATCCAATTAGTGTGTGATTTCAAACAGACTAATAATAGTAATACCTAATGACAAACTTGTATTCAACCTAAAGAAAGCCTGCCTTGTTTGTATATATTGTGGCACATTTTGTACAGTACTTATCAGTTTAATTTGTTTTTAATTCCAGCATTTGTTTGTTGACTGTTGGATGAAGCTGTCCATCAGAACTTGGAAAAATATTTTTACTTAACCTTCAAAATGCAGTTTTGTGTCCATAGAGGAATACGTGTTTCTCTTTAGTGGCATTCTAGTTTAAGTAGGAGAAATATTGACCTCTTTAAAGGTAAGGCATCTTACATCAGCAAATATATTTAAGAAAGGAGAAAAAATCTTATGTTTCTGTTAAGGCTTTTATAAGATTTCCTGATACAGAGGTGTTCTCTCCCCTTGACAATGTTCCAGTAGGTTATCTATAGACTTGAAAGTAATGCAATTGCCTCTCTCTAAACATTTGCCTCTCAAGTCAAAGTTCTTGAATTCAGATTAACCTCTAGAGTGAAGTCCAATAATTGACATCTACTGTGTCTGAAATCTTTGAAGTCAGAAGCCAATTCCTCAGTCAAAAGCAGGGCCCAGGGAACTCAAAAGGAAGAAGAGTTTGTGGAAGTTTGTGTGTGTGATTGCGGTGTGTGAGGAGGGCAGGGCTGTGGCAGGAAGCACGGTATCCATCAGGAGAAGGCATGGGGCAGAAAGGTGAGAGGATGGAGAAAGCAAAGGGGGATAACAGACGACAGCGGGGACGAGGGGCCAGGAAAGATGTGCAAAGAGTGAAACGTGGCAAGGCCCCAAGGGTGAACAAGAAATTCCACATTCTTGAGTTAGGCAAAGCAAACTTTTTTAAATGAGAAAAATAGGAAGTTCTTCCTTGCCAGTTCGTTGATCCCTGAGTGTAGGGTAGATGGGAAGGACAGAGAGGGGTAGAGGGACCCAAGGCAGGGTGGGCGGGCCCTGGCCTCAAAAATACAGCATCATCAGGGCTCTGGGTTTTGTCTGAAGTGCTATACACTCTTTCCCCACCCAACTGCCGTGATCTTCTGGTTTCCTTTTGAATTCGCATTGAGGTCAGACCCATTCAGTCCCTGAGCGCTTCTTAATCCAGGGATCCCGTGCTGCCAGCTTGCCCCCCGGCCACCTATACCCTGACTCTCAGAACCTCTTTCCCTTCTTGTTCAGCCCAGGCATTTTCTCTGAGACACTCCATCTCTGCCCCCGCCCACCCCCCCCACCCCCCACGCCAAGCACCGTCCATCAGGAGCTCTCTTTCCCTCTTAGGGTGGCAAGAAATAAGGTCCCACAAGCCTTCCACTCACTGGTAAATTTCTGATTCCTCTTGACACATGACCTTTGAGGATTCTTTGTTGGGCCACAGGACTCATGTCAGAGTAAACCCCTGACAAGAGTTTCCTGCCCCAGACCCCAGGCAGTTCCATCCTCCCTGACGACTTCCTTCATCCTGGAATTTCATCTTGGAACTGGATGACTCATTGCCAGATCAGCAAGGAGGACCTCATCTCCAGTGGAATGCAGGCACACTCCCTGGCATAAGGTGGCTACCTAACTGCTGTAGATTTCACAGGTGGTAACCTGAGAAAATGTTTCAGTGTGTGTGCATGTATGAGTGTGTGTGTGTGTGTGTGTGTGTGTGTTGGGGGGTGCTTTCTTGATGCTATGATGGTTTTTAGAACCTGGAGAAATAGATGGCCCACTTACTAAGCAAAGAGGACATGGCTGAGTTACTTTAGCAAACAACAGCGGAAGGGAAAAAACAAAAGATCAGGTCAGTGGGCATGCTGGAATGGATATATTACGAGGCCAATAGACCCACTAGAGGATTACGTTCCATGGGTGGCGTGCACCAAGGCCACCAGAAAAGAGCTGGCCAGAGGGGCACCAAAAACACTAAGCAACGCATGGATAGCTCTCTTCTGCAGGCTGGTGCTGGCTATAGGTAAGATACTCACGAAGCTGGGCAGGTTAATAGCAATCTGTATTGACGGGGCCCCGGAACAATAGAGGCAGTGCTTCACTCCCAGAAGCCAAGAGGGCGCGACGACGGCACATCCGAGGAGCACCCATAGGGAGCTGTGGAGTTTGCTCATAGAGCACAGTGCTCTGAGGAGCAAAGGAGGCAACCAGCCAACAAGGGGACTGCCTAACATCTGCAATCAGAAGAGGGCATGTACGAATGAGAGTAGGAGGCTGACGGAAGTCACCCCACCGGGAAGAATCCACCATGGAAGAGGCGATGGCCAGCCAACTAGACAAAAGGACTCGGCCAGTTGGCTTCAGCCAGCCTTTGTCATCAGCTACCCCAGAACTTGCAGAATGAGCCCCCAAATGGAGAGATGGAGGCTACGCATGGGCCCAGCAGCATGGACTCCCACCACCATGGCCAATCTAGCCACTGCCACCTCTGCATGTCCAACCAGCATCAATAGAGGTCAATACTAGGCCTTGGAAATGGCCCACAGAGTGGCGAGTTGACTCTTTTGAGCCCCTCCATCCTCTCTCTAAGCTTCAGGTCCCATACCCTGCGCCCAGACTGGTCTCTGTCAAACTCAGACAGATCCTATTAAACTACCTGGCTGGTGAGCTCAGCCTTAACTTTGGCTTTGGCAAATTCCTGGTCCTTGCAGTCTTAGCTCCTGAAGTAGTTCTACTGCTATTTGTCTAATAGTTACTGCCCCCTCCCTCAACTTTATCCTTTATCTTTACCAGAAAAATGCAGATTTCCTTCAAGGTAGCGTGGTGTCCAGCTAAAAATATTTGATTTCCCAACGACAGGCACGGTTCTGGCCAATGAGAGGTAGTCCCTGAATGAAAAGGCAAAGGTGCACCAGGAACATGCTTTTTTATGGTCTTCTTCACCCTTTCACCCCCGTTTTCATGCTGGAACCACAGACAAGAGGCCTGAGGGTGCAGCAGCTGTCTTGTGACCCTGAGGCATTAAACACATAACAGATGACACAGCAGAAAGCTGGAAAGAGCTGTGAGTCCTGGTTGTGTCTCTGAGCCACCAGACAAGGGCTGATCGGCTTACTCTGGGGCTCCCTGTATGTAAATCCACTCAAATTCTGCTTAAGCCACTACAGGAAGTGTTACGGATTGAATTTCAACATATGAAAAAAAAACACATGTTGTGGTCCTAGCCCCCAGGACCTCAGAATGTGACCTTCTCTGGAGATAGGGTCCTTAACAGAAATAATCAAGTAAACCTGAGGTCATTAAGGTAGGCCCTAATCCAATATGACGGGTGTCCTTATTAAACGAGGAGATTTGAAAATAGAGACAGATACAGAGAGGGAAGATGATGTGAAGAGATCGTATAAAGATGGCCATCTACAAATCAAAGTAGCCAAAAAGAGATCCTTTCCTCAGAGCCCTCGGAAGAAACCAACCCCGCTGACACCTTGCTCTCTGCTTCTCACCTCCAGAACGGTAAGACAACCACCAGAGAGATTCTCAGAGCTCTTAGCAAAAGCCAAGAGTCGAGTTCCCCCCACTCACAGAGGGCCCGTCGCTTTCTGAAAATCATCAACTTGTGTACAGACTGCCTGTGGCCACAAGGTCCTATCACAGACTTGATTCAATAAGATAGGGCCACACCATGACTTGTTTTTGTATTCTGACTGTCCTGGGCTCTAAAACCTGCCTATTTCTCTATTTTGAGAAGCTTCTGAGTCTGATTGATTCATTTTGGACATCAATTTGGATGCAGGAGTATCAATATTCTGACCATGAAAGAAGAATTACTTGGGCTGCCCTGGAAGGGACTTCACTCTAGTTTCCAAATTTGATATATGGCCTCGTTCCACCCAAAACGTGGAGACCTGGAGTGTGCTTCACTCTCTCGTAGTGAGCTACTTGGCAGCCCCAAATTTACGGAGCAAAGGGCGAGATATTGAGTCAGTATGTTCAACATCCCAGCCCTGCTACGATTTCCTCTGTCCCAAACGTCTTATAAATGCTTGAGTGAAATGTGAGGCATTCTTTCTCCCTAAATGGGAAATGCAGACTGGAGGTTTTCATTCATTTTGATCTCTTCTTTGCAGTGGAATGGCTGGAATCTAGCTGGTACTTCTATATGAATGAAGACTGAGCTCTTGAGATGAAACTTTTATGACAATAACACATTGATGTACATGCTCACACAAACAGAAGATTTGAAACACTGCTACTAATAGTAAATGGATCATAAAATCTTCCTAGTAACAAATGTTTGTCTTCGATATTTAATTAACACAAGCTGGAGCCAGTGTACGCTACATTGTTTAGCAAATTCTAATGGTTACTACTAAAAGAGTGCATTTCTTTATTTCTGTGTGTCACTTAAATATAGTTAGCGATTTTTTTTTCTTCTCAGATCAATCATTTAGTGAGTCTGGGGGTCAAATATATTCCCATTATGTGCCTTACGGCTTACTATGCTATTGCATATGTAGTATTGTATGTAAACCTGCTTACAGGTTACACTGTGAGTTCTTATAAAAAAGTGCCTCAGACAGAGGCCAAGTTTTAGAAGGTACATTTCTATACTTCTTAAATATCTTCAACCTTTATGTAATAAGTGCTCAGAAACACAAGATTCTTCTAAAAACGCTGTTATTCACTGCAGTAAATTCAAAGTCGATGACAAATGTTGAACCTTAACTGTTGTAGAATTTCTAAACAATTTCAAAAAAGATTAAATAAATGAATCCTCTGAAATGTCATCATCCCTATAAGCAGAAATTTTGTCCCTGTCATCTATTAGTGTCAATATATGTATAAAGCAACAATGGAGATTTTCAGATAATTTCTGAAAATTGTATATTCATTGGTTAAAACAATTATGTAAAAACCACACCCATGAGAAGGCTGGAAAAAATTCTTAAGCTACACCCGCACACACACACACACACACACCATTTTGAAATAAGCAAGCACACTGAGGCTCTCTCTTGATCGTCACTTCTTTATATGCCTGTCATGTCTCTGCTTCTAAATGCATCGTTTGCCTAAGGATATGGAAATAGACTTTTTATAGACATAATCAAGATAAACCTAGCACAAATTGTTTCAAGTTGTATAGAAACCCTGGTCCCCAATTCTCCTACTGAAGAGCAGTTCTTTTCTTCTTTGAAGTCATCCTCAACAGATAGAGCCCCTCCCCAGGTCCTCACCTGATTCTCAGGTGAGCCTGTGGGTAGAGGTGAGGAAGGTTTGCTTTCTTAACATGGTCAGAATATTACTAGGTATAAAAGTTTCTTTTCCCCAGATGACCTTTTTTCCTATCCACCTTCCCCTGGTGGGAAGGAAGTCTGTGATAAACAGGAATATAAAAAGAGGGCTCTGACTTCAAATAGTCAAATTCATAGGGACAGAAAGTAGAACAGTGGTTGCCAGGACCTGGGGGAAGGGAGGTAATGGGGAGTTATTTATTGTTTCCTGGATATAGAGTTTCAGTTTGAGATGATGTAAAAGTTCTGGAGATATATGATGGTGGTGGCTGCACAACAAGGTGAATGTACTTAATGCCGCTGAATTGTACACTTGTATGTGTGTGTGTGTGTGTGTGTGTATGCACACAATGGAATATTACTCAGCCATAAAAAAGAATAAAATTTTGCCATTTGCAGCAACATAGATGGACTAGAGGGTATTATGCTTGGAGAAATAAGTCAGACAGAGAAAGACAAGTATGTTATCACTTATATTTGGAATCTAGAAAAAATAAAAGCAAATGAATACGTATAACAAAGCAGAAACAGACTCACAGATACAGAGAACAAACTAGTGTTTACCAGTGGGGGAGGGGTGGGGAGAGGCAAGATGGGGGAGGGGATTGAGAAATACAAATTACTATGTATAAAATAAATAAGCTGCAAAGATATATTGTACCTTTTAAAAGTCAGATTCTGGGCTTCCCTGGTGGCGCAGTGGTTGAGAGTCCGCCTGCCGATGCAGGGGACACGGGTTCGTGCCCCGGTCTGGGAGAATCCCACGTGCTGCGGAGCGGCTGGGCCCGTGAGCCATGGCTGCTGAGCCTGCGCGTCCGGAGCCTGTGCTCCGCAACGAGAGAGGCCACAACAGTGAAAGGCCCACGTACCGCAAAAAAAAAAAAAAAAGTCAGATTCTTAGGTTCTAACCCAGACCTATTGCACCAAGTTTTCAGTGGAAACAAAAACCAGGAATCTGTATTTTACATGTTCCGCCAGGTGATTCTTACACACAGTAAACTTTGAGAACCACTGTATCAGGTAAATATAAGCCCAAGGCAGTAAGCTTCAACTCCCAGATGATGAAGTTAATTTTCTCTACTTTTAGATTATGATCTGAAGAATAAGGTTAAGGCAGTAGTTCTCCAGCAGGGGTGATATTTCCCCCGGTTATATTGGGAAGTGTTTGGACATATTTTGGGTGGTCACATTTAGGAATATGCTACTGGTATCTAGTGGGTATAGGCTAGGGCTGCTACAAAAAAAAGTGGTTAAAATGGTAAGTTTATGTTAAGTATATTTTAACCACAGTTTTTTTTTTTAAGTTAAACGAAAAAAGAAGGGCATGTTAGTCAAATAACATCTAGACATCGTACTAGGAGAAGCTGTCAATATTAGAAAGATTTGTCTTGTAGATGCTCCTCTCTGTTGACACAGAAAGGCTTACACTCTCTCCCACAGTACGTGGTCTCAATATGCCTCCTGACACGGGGGGTAGGGGGTAGGGTGTTAGAACTTTGAAGACTTTGCACCCACTCTCTGGGATGGAGTTGGGAACCTCATAGGAGGACCATATAGAGAATATCAAGAGGATCGTGGCAGTGAAGGAAGAGCGAGGAAGATAAGAGAGTGGAGGGGAAACTGCACACCCATCAGAGGTAGCCTCTGTATGAATTGGAACGAGATTCCCTGAGAAAAGTCCAGAAATACTCCTCCATACGTGCACCCCCATGTTCACTGCAGCGCTAGTCACAATAACCAAGATGTGAAACGACCCGGGTGTCTGTCAACAGGTGAGCAGATTTTTAAATGTGGTATATATTTTATTTTATTTTATTTTATTTTGCGGTACACGGGGCCTCTCACTGTTGTGGCCTCTCCCGTTGTGGAGCACAGGCTCTGGACGCACAGGCTCAGAGGCCATGGCTCACGGGCCCAGCCGCTCCGCGGCATGTGGGATCTTCCCAGACCGGGGCACGAACTTGCGTCCCCTGCATCGGCAGGCGGACTCTCAACCACTGCGCCACCAGGGAAGCCCTGTGATATATATTTTAAAATGTGGTATTTTAAAATGGAACACCATTCAGCCTGAAAAATAAGAAGGAAATCCTGCCATCTGGGACAACATGGATGGGCCTGGAGGACATTATGCTAAATGAAAAAAACCAGTCACAGAAGGATGAATACGTCATGATCTCACATATATGTGCAGTCTGAAATAGTCAAACTCATAGAAGCAGAGAGGAGGACAAAGATTATCAGGGGCTGGGGGCAAAGGGGAGGGGGAGGTAGTGGTCAAAGGGTATAAAATTTCAGTTATGTAAGATAAATAACTTTTGGAGTTGAGGGGGGCAGGAAGAAACTTTGGGAAGTGATGGGTATGTCTATGGCCTTAAGGGTGATGATTTCCCAGGTGTCTACTGATCCCCAAACTCATTGAATTAAATACACTAAATTTGTACATAAACATGTATAGGAATGCATACATTAAATGTGTACAGCTTTTTATGTCAATCATGCCTCAATAAAGTGGTTTCTTAAAAAGGGCTCCGCAGCCTTTTCTGGATTTCCAATCTACTTATGGTTTCTAATCCACTCTCCACTGCTCTCCAACAAGTCCCCTTAGGGATTTGGAAAAAGACCTGGACCCTACAGACAACTTCTTCAGCTGGCCCAAAGCCAATCTTCATGACAGAGCCTCTGCTTGGAAAGTGGGTCCAATCCTCACTGACCTCCACATCCAGCCACTCACCAAAGCTGGCCACACACCTGGCAGCAAGTGTAATGCCACCCTCATGGTTTGTGTCAGGACTCACTCCAGCATGGGCCAGTGTGATTAGGCCACCAAGAAGGTGAATGCTTCCCAAGGCCACGCGAATGGAAGGAGGTGTCCCTGCTCTGCTCCTATCTGTCCACACCTAGAGTACAGTTGTCCAGTCGTGAGCTACCGGAGCTTAAGGTAAATGGGCCCAAAGCACATCATTTACAGAAAAGTTAAAGCCCCTGAGCTACGTAGCATGGAAGCGAGAAAATTCGAGGTCTCACGGTCAGTGCCTTCAAATCACTGACGAGTTGTCAGGTAAAAGAATAATGTGGGGCTTCCCTGGTGGCGCAGTGGTTGAGAGTCCGCCTGCCGATGCAGGGGACGCGGGTTCGTGCCCCGGTCCGGGAAGATCCCACATGCCGCGGAGCGGCCGGGCCCGTGAGCCATGGCCACTGAGCCTGTGCATCCGGAGCCTGTGCTCCGCAACGGGAGAGGCCACAACAGTGAGAGGCCCGCGTACCGCAAAAAAAATAAAAATAAAATAAAAAATAACGTGACTTGATCCATAAAATGAAAGCTGCCCGGTGGAGTTTCAGCTTTTGACTCCGGGCAAGGACAAGCTTTCTCACAGTTAGACCTGCCCAAAGGCACAAGAGTGATGATTTTCCAGACTGAGAATGACAAATACTGTATGATTTCACTTGTATGTGGTGTCTAAAGGAAAATAAATAAATAAACAAAGGTAACAAAACAGAAAGATTCAGAGAACAAACAGGTAGTTGCCAGAGGGGAAGCGGGTGGGTGGAGGAGAGAAATAGGTGAGGTATAAACTTTCAGTTACAAAATAAGTGAGTCACAAGTACGAAATGTAGAGTATGGGGAATAGAGTCATTAATTGTGTAAGTTCTTTGGACGGTGATAGATGACAATTAGATTTATCATTTTGAAACGTATAGAAATACTGAAACACGCTGTTGTACACCAGGAACTAACATAGTACTGTAGGTCAATTATACTCCAAAACCAAGCAAACAAACTCATAGAAAAAGAGATCATGATCCCAGATGGGGGGGGTGAGAGCGAGTGGAAATTGGGTGAAAGCAGTCAAAAGGTACCAACTTCCAGTTATAAAATAAATAAATACTAAGGATGTAATGTACAACATGATAAAGATAAGTAACACTGCTGTACACTATATATAAAAGTTGTTAAGAGCATAAATCCTAAGAATTCGCATTACCAGGAAAATATATTTTTTTCTATTTCTTTAAGGTTGTATCTCTATGAAATGATGGATGTTCACTAAACTTATTATGGTCATCATTTCATGATGTATGAAAGTCAAATCGTTATGCTATATACCTTAAATTTATACAGTGCTGTCGGTCAATTACATCTCAATAAAACTGAGATATAAAAAAAAGAGTGATGACTTCCCAAGCTCTTCAAGGAAATGGTGGTTCCAGCATCGGTGGAGGTGCTGTTTGAACCAGATTATATTTAAACTCCCTTCTTGTGCTAAGATTCGCTAAGCACGAAGCACCTCATCTCACTCCCCTCCTTCCTAATCCAACTGCTATCTCCTGGGTCCAGGCCCTCCCCATCTCATCTTGGGTCACTGACAATTTTGCGGGGAATCAATCCTGCCTACCACCAGCAACATCCTCTTCCTAAAATATCACATTCCTTCGGGTGTTTCTCTGTTCCAAGGCCCATTCCCAACCCCGTCAAATGTTCATGATTCTTTCTACCTTTCAAATTTTTGATAATCTTCCTCCACCCCAGTGAGGTCATAAACTTTGCTCCAGGTAGACCTTTCTTTTCTCTATTTTATCAGGCTTCCATTTGGATCTTTACTAAAAAGAAAAAATCAACACATTTCCTAGGCAGAGGGAATGGTTCAGGCAAAGGCATAAATATGTAGAAACACAAGACATATTCAGGAAACATAAGCAAAAGCGTTTGCTCTAAAATCCCACGGTCTAAAACTCCATGACACTCCATTTAGTCATCACCTCAAACATCCTCGTTCCTCTCTTTTTAATAATGGTGCTCTAGCCACTGAGACTTAAATCCCCAAGTCTCCCCGTCCATCCTCACTCTCCAGAGATGCCCCCTGCCGCCTCACAGTGTCAATTCTGTTAGGTTGAACCGCATGAAGTTGTGATTAATGTAGAGCAAAATGGTCCAATATCAGCAATTTCACATGATTCAACCTAATACTTTTTCAAGGCCCTCACAACTCTCTCCTCTTCTCTCATCATCCCAGATGCTCCGCGACCTCGTGCCTCACCGTCTACCTCCTGGATCATGGCCATGGCCTCCCTACTCCAGCCTGTCCTGGCCTTTTCCCAGCCCATCTGGCTCACTATGAAAACAGTGTCCCCTGATGCCTGCAAGACACACCCCAAAACCCCCAGTCGAGCTTTCCAGGCTCTCTACAACCTAATCTGACCTGCTTTTGAAATCTTACCCTCTACTCTTCTGTTCACCTGGAACCGTCAGTGGAAGGGGCCTTCCACCCACCATGTCCAGTGATTCCCAAACCTGGCTACACAGCAGAATCTCAGGGGGAGCTTTTGCTTCGTCAGCCTGTTAATCAATCCATCAGTCTAGCCTTACATTCATTTACACATGGCTTTACCACGCCTAGCACTTTAAAAAATTGCGCTAATGAATAGACTTTAATTCTAGAGAATTTCTAGGTTCACACAAACATTGAGGAAAGTACAGAGTTCCCACCTCTCCCCCGATGCCCCCACCCACCCTGCCGCACACACAGCCTCGTCCACCATCAATGTGGTACATTTGTTCCAATCAATGGACCAACACGTATGCATCATTATCAACTATAGAAAATATTTTGAATAGGTCACGTACAAAATTTCTTTAAAGATCCAAACACCACAAAAGGATATACAATGACAAGTAGGTCTCTCTCCAGCCCCTGACCCCTGACCCCCAGTCTCCCTCCCCAGAGGTCCATTCCATGTATATACAATGATACTTGTAGGTAAGTCTCCATATACAATCTTAATACAAGTGTAGCATACTGTAGGTACTCTAGTGTACCTTAACGTTTTCCTCTTAAGAATGCATATTGTTCAATAGCAACACAAATCAGTCTGCTTAACTCTTTTGAACAGCACTCTGCAGAGTTGTCTAAAGTCTAGGATTTATATCTTTAACTAACCATCCCCTATTGAAGCAATAGAGGGAGCTTTTTAAACTGCGATTTCCAGGCTTCATCCCAAATATACTGAATAAGAATTCCAAAAGGTGGACCCAGGAAGTTCTATTTCATATACATTTTCCAGGTTACTCTCATGTAGGCATCTCAAGGGACTAATATGCCAAGAAAATCGGAGATGGAAGATGCATAGTGAATTCCCCGAAGTCTCAGAGCAAAGGCAGAGTTAACAGAACAACAGCGGTGCTCCCTGAATAGGAAGAGTGGATGAATGAACAGATCTGGGAGGTACACCATAAAAGTGTGGCTGTGATAAGTAACCCCAAATATCATAGTCATTTTTATCAAGAGATTTTAAGTGATCATTTTCTTGCTGTACAGTTCACTGATGGTGAAGTGTCTTCTGAGTCATCGGAGGAATATTAAGATGAGGTCATCATGGTTTTTAATGAGAAGCGTGTTTTACTGGCCTCTAAGTCCATGGGTGGTAGGTTTGGATATTTTCAGTAAGCAGTCTATTAAATTTACTCATAACTCATTGGAGTCACTTTGGGCTGTTCTGTAAAAGCAGGAGTCTTCTGTATGTCTGCACAGGGCATGGTTAAAAGGAACTAGGTTTCCAGAAATCTCTAGTCTCCACTTCACCAAAGACTGCCTGTTGGGCAAAGCATTTAAGCTCAGTTTCTTGGGCTGTAAAATGAGGATAAAAATGATAGCCATATTATTCACTGCTTCACGGGGTGTCTGTGAGATGATTCATATGAAAGCATTTTGAAAAGTGTAATGTCTCCTATACAAAATAAAATAATAGCATTGTATTAAAGATATGATGTCCATCAAAATGTTCAGACGTAGAAGATCTGGCCCAGACAAAATCGACAAACACCCCTCATGCTTCCGATTCTAAATTTTTTAAACTATTTTTGACCTATGAAAGTAATATAATCACATAGTAAAAAAACCCAAAGGTCATGAGGATATTAAGTGAAAAAATAATAATGGCAAACATAAGGACTCATAGAGATAGAGAGCGCATACCATACGCCATGCATTACCCTAAATGCTCCTCAGAGCAACCCTTTGAGGTATGTTACTGTTATTATCCCCATTTCATAGATGATAAAAGTGAGGCACAGAGAAGTTTAGTAACTTTCCCAAGATACACAGCTAGGAAATGGCAGAGCCAGTTTTCTGTTATCAAGCCCAAATACCAGCCCTGTTCTCCAAGGATGACCACTGTTTTAACAGTTAATGGCATAACTGTATTCATTTTCTATTTGTGCATAACAAACTGCCCTAAAGCTTAGAGGCTTAAAGCAACACACATTTATTATTTCACTGTTTCTGTGGGTCTGGAATCAGGGTTTGGCTTAGCTGGGTATTTCTGACTCAATGTCTCTTAGGAGGCAGTCAAGATGTTGGCCAGGGCTGCAGTCTCATCTGAAGATTCAACTTGGAGAGGGTCTGTATTGGAGAGGGTCTGTATTAGAGAGGGTCTGTATCTCTCCCCAAGTTGCCTTGCCCCCCATAAAGCTTCAAGGACAATTACTACCAGCATCACCCTGGCCAGCAGGCTCAAAACCTCCTTGAGATGGAGCAAATTTGTTCATATTTCTTGGAAAGATAAGGCTTAAGAGATAAAAGCTCTGGATCTCTTAGTGCCTGATAGTCACTGACAATAATAGAGCTTTTCCCAAGAGCCAATGTTGGTAGGACTACATTTTGAGTGTGTTTTACTACAAATACGTACAGCAAAATCTCAATGGTTTCTCCCTTACGGTTGTAGAAAGGATCACAGGAGACAATCAAAAAGAAAGCGCTTTGAACATTCCATGCAAACATTATTATTGATTGAGTGCAATCTACCACTCTTTGGTGAAGAAAAATGATTTCCTTAATTTTGACCTCCCGTGCTCACACATCAGCCTTGGCTTCCCCTGCAATATTCCTGATACCACTAGAGCTACCCTGGGTAGTGGGCAATCCCAGAGCACCACCGAGGGTCAACCTCTGTGCATTTAAATGTCAGAACAATATCACCAATTTCAAGGCAGTGAAAAGACAGCAGGGAAGACCCATTTTCTTTGTCTACATCAGGGTTTCTCACCCTGGGCTGGATGATTCTTTGTTGTGCTTTGCAGGATGTTTAAGCAGCGTCCCTGGCTGTTACCCACTAGATGCCAGTAGCACTACCCCACGTTGTCATAGCCCAAAATGTCTCCAGAGATTGTCAAATCAGGGGTGAGGGGGTTTGCAAAATCACCCCCAGTTGAGAACCAGTAGTCCACATAAAGAAAGGAAACATGGACCAATAATTCGGGGCAGAGATGTCTGTTAGCTGGTATTTTGTTGCTGCAGAAAGACGGATTTCAGATGGCTAGTAGAAAGTAGAAAGGGAAACTGCTAGTAGTTGCAAGGCATAAAAGTGGTACCTCTCATCTCTCCAGCTGGAGAACCTCCACAGCAAGCGACCACCTCCACAGTTGTCATTTGTGGGACCTGGGGGATGGGACAAAAAGCCTGCCTTGGATCAAAAGTTAATGCCATCTAATGCCACTAGCTTGTGTCCACATCCTCCGCTGGTGACAAGGGCCTGCCCTGCAGAGGAAACCAATAGTGAAAAGCTCTCTCTCCTCTCAAGAATCCTGGTTTTATTAATATATTCCAAAACGTCATGTCAACAAAGGGGACCTCTCACCACAAAGAAATACAAGCCATCCAAGGGCGTGTCAGTAGCCTCGAAACCTGATTTTTTTTTCTCATGTTCTAAAGCAGCATATGGACCGCAAAAAAATCTCAGTGAGTAAGAGCCCATGTGAAATTCAACCAATCAAGGCTTCGATTTTTCCTCGCCTTCTCTGGAATCATTCTGCTAAAGCAGCAAAGCAAAGCTGCATCACTAGAGAAATCAGTGCGAAAAGGCTCTTGGTTCTGTTCTAGGCACTTCGGAACAGCTGAAGGAAAGCGGGCATTGGACCGTAATATTGCTCCTTGCCAGGCCTCAGCTAACCTCCAGTCCTTGAGGGAGCAAAGAAGGGGGTAAACACTGCCTGGGAACTTTCCAGAGTTGAAGATGATGCCAGAAATTTCCCAAGCAGGGCCACTCCTTTCTCTCCTCCCACCCCAAAGGCCTGTCTCCTGCCTTTGCAGAGAATCATTCAAACCAAACAAATCAGGAGCTATGACGTAGGCAGTGACTAAATTTCCGGACAAATAAAAATGAATACAAAGGGGAAAAGAGGAACAGCCAATATATGTTACAGCCTACTCTTTGGACTCACCTGCTAAATGTTACCCATCAGCAGAGGTTAAAATAAAAGGCTGCCCGCATTCCAGGCAGACACCGTTCTCCAGGGGCAGCTCAGCTCAGCCTGGAAGTCCTTGGCAATCCAGCGGTATGGTCTGGTCATTCCTAAATACTCTCTAGAAGGCAGAGTTCCTGTCAAGTGAAAGCATGCAGGCTCCATCCCTTGACAAAGCCCCACAGCCAGGGAGCAGGTGTAGCCTGCCAAAAACAAACAAAAACTTCTCGCAAACAACAACAGACAGTTAGCACCTGCAGCCTGTCAACACCAGTTAGCCTGCCTGACGAGCAGAAGCCTATTAGGACCAGTGCTCAAATCTAGCCCGGTCCTCCACGAGCAGAAACTGGCATCTCTGGGCTTCCCCCAAGGAAGTGACCTTCAGTGGAAACTCAGCACAGCAAACAGAGCCCTCAGCCTCCTTAAACTCTTGAGGGCCCTGCTGGGTGGGATGATGACCTTCCTAGGCCCTAGGCGCTTCTGCTCCCTCCTCCATAATAATATTATTCAAATTTATTTTTGATATAACTTTCAATACTTTGATACCTTGTTTTCTTAATGTGTTAGGTAAAATTGAATAGGTTTTGGTGGGCCTGAAAATTAAGACATTGTCTTTGAATATTTTCACTTCCTTTATTTTCTTCTAATTTTAAGAGAAATTAAACCTCTTCCTGGGACCCTAAAAGAATCACAGATCCTAGGCACTGTGCCCACACATGTCTAATGAGGAAGCTCTGATTCGGTAGATAACATGCAATTAAAAAAAAAAAAATACTGTTACCCACGGCCTAACCATCCAACCAAACACAACCTTGGCCTCTTTTGAAAGTCCACTCTATTGATAAAATACTGACATAATACGCCTGGAAGTTGTATCTTTCCATTTGTCACTTAAGAGTGATTCCTTATAAAGGTAGACTCCAAGAAGCTTAAAAAAAAAACAAAAAAAATCAAGTTACCACACAAGATAGATTTTCTTCAATATTTTATTTATATAGAAATACTTAAAAAATGAAGTAGCACCATTACTTAAGTTTTACCTTTATTATGTAGAACTTTAAATGTCAGAAAAATAAAACTCTTGATACAATTTCAAATCTTGTCTCAGCAAATATAATATTAGTATTTGACCATGAGGTTAAAGGCCCTTTATCATAAAATAAAATATACTTTGTTTTTTTAAACTTTGCTCAGTAAAGTACATTTAAGCTCAAGTAACATCACCTACATATACATAAACAAGTGGTAAACAAATGTATTAAAATAGAAATACTAAAACTATAGTGGTGCAACAGAATTTTTGTAACTTGCACTGAATTCTATTTATACAAATGTTAGAAAGCATCAACAGTTCCTTTTGACATGTTTATACATTTCCGTTTTTTGTAATAATATAGAATAAAATATGCTTTATATCACTGAATAGAAAATATGCTGGGTGAAGCAGATCTAGAAGATTTGTCTGAACCTATAAAATCTCCATCCCAACAGAATACTGTTCAAAACATTACACATTTTATGGTTTGTAATTCCGTCACAATTGTGTGATTATTAAAATAATACAGTGTTCTTTGCCATAAGGCCATACTAAAATAAAAAGATTTAACCCAGCTACAAAAAAGTTCACTGAACTTAAATTAAAATACTTGTAAACATCTTTGCAATATGAAATATAATTTTTCAAGTCAAAAAAGAATAAAATACTTCAATCTGTATAATGCAATTTCTCTTTAAAACTTTTAAACGTTTTTTAATATATAAGAGATATGTTACAGTTTCTTTAACTTTAATAAAGCTGCAGTATCCTGGTTTCACAGGAACTCCTGGCCCTTCCACGAACATTCAAAAAGGATCCACTGTGTTCTATAATAAGCATCGTAGGAACCCAGCCACAAAGGGGAACACACTAAAACAGTCCACACATCCCATAGCACTATTATTATCATCTTCATCATAATAATTATTGTTCATTTTTTTCTACTTTAAGAAAATGGAAAACTTGTGGGGTTTTCTTCTTTTGGAAGCTTCCTATTAAGTACAGTGTAAAAACTATCATTACTAGAATGTCGCCGTTCCTATTATTTATAGAGCATGCATTTAAGGTGGTTCGGAGGTTTCCCAGGCTACAGTACTCTTGATGCAGATATCCTGGCAAGTTCCTTTGTTTAAAAATTGAAATTTAAAAAATGAGCGGATACTACAGCTTTCCAAGCTCCTCTTCGGATCTCAGAGTGTGAGCAGGGAGGCGGGGAGGAGAAGGTGGGGCACCAAGTAGGCAGAGAGGCGCTGGGGAGTGAGGATGGAGGGAAGCGGGTTCTCCATCCCCCGCGTGGTGCGCGCCGCCTTCAAGAAAAGATGCGGATGGCCTGAGTGACCGCGGTGTGGCAGACCGGGCATTCAGGCTCACTCTTCTCACAGATGCGGTTGGCGCACTCCATGCAAAAGAGGTTGTGGCCGCAGGGCACCAGTGCGGCGATTACTTCGCTCTCAAAGCACACGGAGCAGTCGCGGCTGCCCTTACGCCGCAACCCAGAGGAGGAGGATGAAGAGCTGGAGGAGGAGCTGGACGAGGACGAGGAGCCGGATGTGTCCGACGGCTGCAGGCCCGGCAGCTGCGCCCCAAGGCCGTTGGCATAGGCGGCGTAGGCCAGGCCCCCTCCGCCCGGGTCGCTGCGCACCCGGCGAGCCAGGTGGTGCTCGCCCGCCCCCGGAGCCATGTGCAAGGGCGGGGACAAACGGGGGCAGCTGGTGCCCGGGTGCAGCCGGCGGTGCACTAGCAGCCCCAGGTTGGCGTTGGAGGGCGCGCTGGCGCCGCCCCCGGGAAAGACCACAGAGGAAGACGAAGCAGACGAAGATGCAGAGGAAGAGCAGGAAGAGGACACGGGAGCTGCAGGTCCGCCTCCCGGGGACCTCTCAAACTGGGCCCAGAGAAGTGGAGCCCCAGGCGGTGGGGCGGGAGCCGGGTCGAAGGTGGGCTGTAGCTCAGGACAGCCGTCAGGGGAAGGCACAGAAGCCTCCCCCGCCGTGTAGGTGTATCCATTGCCATTGTTGTTGTTTCCATTGTGAGCAAAGCTGAGCGCGGGGCTGGGGGGACTATAGTCCGCCAGGCGCGGGGTGGCAGCTGCACTGCCGCTGGTCCCCCCGCCGAAGTAAGAGTCTGTGGAGGCGCTGCCAAGCGAGCTGGAGCTGTCGTTGCGATAACTAGAGAAGGGCTTGCGGCCCGGAGTGGGCGTAATGCTGGGGGTGGGCTTGCTCCAGAGGCTGCCTGGGCCGGACCCGCCGGACCCATGATGCAGATCAAAGCCCACATCCGTGCCATTGGCGTGGAAGTCGTTCTCATCTGTGAGCTCAATGATGCCGCCAGTGCGCAGGGCGATGTGCGCCTCGATCTCCTCGCGAGCTCGGTCCACGTTCTCAGGCATGCCGGTCACCTCGAACACCGGCTCCTTGTCGCGGCTGGGCGTCACGATGTACGTGTGCGTCTGCTGCTGGATGCGCTTGATCGTGGCGCCCTTGGGCCCCACCACGAGCCCCACCACGCGGTAGGGCACCCGCACCTGGATGGTGGTCTGCCCCGGCAGGTTAGGCGGCCCGGGCACTGCGCCGTTGAGCGCCGTGTTCTTATTCCGCGAGGCGCGGATCATGGAGAAGTGCTCGGCGGCAGAGATGATCTCCCTCCGAGCCATGGCCACATCCTCCTTCCTGCCCGTCACAACAAAGACAGGCTCCTCCCCACGAACTGGGGTCTTGATATAAGTGTTGGTCTTCGCCCGCAGTGCTTTGATTTTACAACCTGGGAGCCAGAGTGCAGGGGAGGGAGTGGGAGAGAGAGACAGACACGCCCATTACCCCGGGGTAACCGCGGGGACCTGGGACTGCCCGCGTACGGGGCAGCGGGAAGGCAGAACGCGCGATGGGCGGAAAGGGGGCGGCTCCCTCACAGACCCCGGGCCGCTCCACGGGCTGGAAAGCGGGTTCCACCCGCGAGGCGCTCGAGGAACAGTCCGTTGGCTGCCCAGCCCTCCCCCAGTGACTGCAGTCGTCCCGAGTCAAACCCGAGAATCCCAGAAAAAGTCAGCTGGGGAGATGCCGCTGGTATCCAGCGGGACGCGCCGCCGTCCGCCCTGAAGACGAGGCAAAGGGTTCGGGGAAGGCGACCGAAGGCCGAGATCCTCCAGCGCGGGGGGGGACTGGTGGGAATGGGGGGCAGTCCCGGGACCCATTGTTCCTCCTCTGGGCTCCATTCCGCTTTGCAGAAATCCAGAATCCTCCTCCCATCCGATGCTCACTCCTCCTCCTCCCCCCTCCCAAAGGACCGATCAAAGGCCCCCTCCCCCAAGCATCTTATATTTAAATTCTATTTCCCGGGGTGGGCTGGGTGGGGGGCGCTAGGGGAGAAGGCAGTGATTTTCGCAGGAGAAAGTGCATCCCGCCGTGGCCGCGGCGCGGCTCTGGGAGACAGCCTGCCTGCACTTTCTTTGTCTGGGGCGCCGGCCCTTCGCGCGGCTCTTCCTCCCTCCCCAAGGCTCCCCGGCGCCGCGGATCTCGGTTCCTCTCCCGCCTTCCCCGCGGGGCGGTGGCCCGAAACCCTCTCACCTCCAGCTGCCCATCCCTGCCGGACCCACCTTGCCGCCCCACGATCTCGGCGACATGCTCGGAACTGGGCACCGGCACGCACTCGGTCATGTTCACGCTCTTCTTCCTCGGCTCGCTGTCGTACAGAGACGCGCCCTCGTCACTGTCCAGCCCCAGCAGGGAGAGCTGGTCGAGCGCGAGCTGCAGGGCTCTTTGGTCATCCAGGGTCTCTCCCCCGCCGCTGCCGCCGCCGCCGCCGCCTCCCCCGCCGCCGCCTCCCCCGCCGCCGCCGCTGCCGTTGCGCTCCAGGTCTGCAAACAGCGAGCTGGGCATCGCTCGGCCGTGCGCACCGCGCCCCCGCCGGCCCTCTGCTCGGCGGCGAGAAACTGCGGCCACAAAGGCAGCCGGGAAGCGAGTGGTCAGGGGCGGAGAGGCCGGCCGGCTGCAGAGGGCTCCGTTGCTCCTTTCTCGGCGCCGGGAAGAGTGGGTCGCTCCTTGCGGTCCACGCCGGGCAGTGGCTGCGGGAGCCCCCGCCTGGGTCCCCACCCCAGATCTGCTGGCGGGTGGGGTGGGGGCAGAGCTCGAGCGGCGGCCGCGCGTGCCCCCCGAGTGCCCGGCTGGCTGGCCACAATGCCGAGCGAGAAGCGAGCAGGCGAGCGACAGCAGCGTTTCTTTAAGGAGCCCCTCCCCGGCTCCTCCACTCCCTCCCGCCCGCCCGCCCGCCAGCCCTCACTCAGCGCTTTTTCCTCCTCTCCTCCCCGCCTCTTGACTGAGCCTCTGCAGCCAGACGGCTCCAGAGGGGGACGAGGGAGGCGCAACGTCACCGGCGGGAGCTGACTCTACAATGCTACTGACACTATCGCTGGGGGAGGCGATTGGCGCGCGCTGGGCCGGGGGCGGGCGGAGGCCGCAGGCTGAGCGAGCGGAGAGCGAGCGCCCCCCCACCGCCGCGCTCGCCGCAGCCCGCCCCGTCCTCCTCCCGGCCGCGCCCCTCCCCCGCCGCCGCTAACGCCTCTCTTTGTTGTCTAATGCGGGACCGGCAGGCTCGGGACACTTGCCTGCACCTATCAGCCGAGAACGGTCACTGTCCCCAGGTCTCCTCCCTCGCCAGACTGAGAAAAGGAAACGCGCCCAACTCTGATGCCAGGGGCCCGGCTCTAAGAGACTGGTCCTTAGAAAGTCCCGTTAGTGTCCCCCAAATAAACCACCCCTAGAACCAAAGATGCCACTGGGAGAAGCGTCTATTGTCTGCCCAAAAGGCGGTCCGAGCCCTCGTACACGAAAGGCATGTCTCGAGGTCCTGGGGCGCACTGGCAAAGTGGCCCCCGGCGCGGGCTGCCCACCTGCACGGGAGCGCAGGAGACACAAAGGCAAACGCCCGGCCGCATCTCCGCTCGTGCGCGCGCGCGCCCGCAATTCTGTCCCCTTGGGCAACACTTCGCCCAACTGGCCCTGAAACTGCGGATCAGAAAGCCAGAAACGGGTTGCAGCGCGGACCTGGCCGGCCCCGCCTCCGGCGACCTCCGGAACGCACCGCGCTGGGGTCCTGCACATGCCACGCGCGCCAGCTGAGACCCCGCGGACGCTGATACGCGCACGAGCGCCGCGCCGGCACCGCTAGGACGCCGGCCATACCTCCAGCGGGCTGTGAGGGCGTGCGCGCCCGCTGTTCTCAGGGCCCTCCCCGCCCCACGGTCGGGCCTGCGCAGTGCGCGCGAGGAGCGGGCGGTCCCTTTAAGGCGGGCGCGGCGGAGTGCGCCGGCCCCTCCCGCAGCCCCGCCCAAACGGGAGGTGTGCGCTTGCCTCCCCGCCGCTCTTTGTGCATTTCTTGGGTGGGGGTGGCGTCGGAGGGAGGGTGCGACGGGACCAGCCGGCAGGGACGGCGAGCTGCGCCCCCTCCCGGATCTCCCGGGGGCCGCCTCCGAGCGCTAGAGAGAAGAAAGGAGGCTTTGAGGGGCGGGCCGGAACGGGGCACGCTGCCCGCCGGGCCAGCCACTCGATCCCTCTCCGCCCGATCCCCCTCTCCGCCGCCGACCCGGGCGGATGCCCCCGGGTCCCGGCGCGCGCTCCCCTCCCTTGTTCCGGGCGCCGCCTGGCTCGCCGGGTCCCCTGCGCCTGGCCGAGGCCGTTCCGCAGAGCGGCCGGGGCCGCGGTTCGCGGAGTCGACCAACGTTGGCGCAGCGGGACTCCTGCTGAGGACAATGAGGCCATGTGGCCGCAACCGCAGACAGGCTTGCTCGGGAATCCTCGTGGTGCCGCGGGGCGATCTCGGCACTCGAAGACAGCGGCTCCCCCAACTGCTCCCTGCGTGACCCAGGGAAGAGTGAGGGAGCGCCCAGGGCCTTGGTTTCTCATCCATAAAATAGGGGAAACCATACCAGCCCTCCCCACCTTGTGGGTTCTGGGAATAAAATGTGACAATAGGTGGGAGCGCGCTTTGCAGGCAGTCAGGCAAACGCCTTCTGAGAAAACGAACGTGGTTTTCCTTCCTCGCTCACCTGGAGCTGTCTTGGCAAAGAGGTGCTGATTATTTCCTTAGGGAAATGAGACTTAGAAGCCACTTACAGTGGTTACTTCCTCAGGATGTTTACATCAGCTTCCTGGTGTGTGTTTTTCTTCAAAGGGAAAGCTTGGTGAGGGGGCAGGGATTGGGGTGGTGGGCGTGCTGCGTCTTCTGAGACAGCCACCACCTAGACCTCCAGTAGAGAATTCTTGTATTTTTTTTAACCTGGTTTATGGACTCAAGTCCTACCAATTTGAGAATGAGGAGGGAGTGCCCTTGAGGATTCCTGCCGAGATGGAGGGCTGGGAATAAAGGGTCCTGGCTGGAGAGGGCCATAGAGGAGGCCCAGCCTGGAGTCCCTCACTAAGGGCCTGTAAACACCGAGGCAGACAGGAAAAGCCCTCCTGAGTCCTTGGCATTTGTATCTTGCCGACACAACAGGCTAGCTTTGGCCTCTCAGCTCTGTTTCTAGGGACTTCATAGACTCTGGTTGCGCCAACTGAGGTTTCCTTTTTCAAATCACAAACATGATGAAGGTAAAGTTGTTCTTCAGCTTCCACAGCTGATGAGGCCTGTACCCAGGTAAATGGGGGCCCTCCTCCCCAAGGTTGCCTGTGCTAGGGACCAGGCTTGCCATACATCCTCCCCCTCCTACCTGCAGTGTTAAGCTTTCAGATGGTCAATTCAGAAATGATTTGGAGAACTGGATACTTCCGAGTCCCTGGGTCATTCCCAGGAAGGTGAATACACTTTGTGGAAGTGACATGTTTCATATCTCTCTTCCCTACTAGATCAGGAAGACAGGAGCTCTACCTGCCTGTAAGCGCAAATGTTCAATGAAATCACCCATCTCACCCCCACCCCATGAATGATAAGCTAAAACTCTGACCACAGGAATTCATGGAAAGCTGCCAATCGCGAGGTGCCCACGACCTTCCATGTAGCCCAGGTCACCCTCCAAGGACCAGAATGCTTCAGTTAAACCTATACAGAGGTCAGCATGGTTTTCTGGACACCCACAAAATCAAAGCCCCTCCTGAGGGTAGGAGGGGGATGATTGTGGTGGCAGGAGCTGAGATGGCTGACGGATCCGGTTCCCAGTCCAGCTCTCCCCAGTGTTTCTTGCCTGCAAAAAGAAGGTCGTGTCCCGCTTTCCATCTGCTTCCGGGGTGGAGGGTGATTTAGCAAATGGGTAATGAATGTACAAGGTGACTCATTGTACGTTGCAAAGTCCTAAGCAGATGTACTGGGAAGTGGGTGCTTTCCCCACTGCCACTTCTTATCTACTTGTATCCAGTACTGACTGGTCAGGGTTATTTTCTGACACTTGAACGCTATTGTAAAAGTAATCATCTGGAAATTTTAATTCACAGTTAATGGCTTGAATAAGCCAAGACATCATAAAACTTGCAAAGTCCAGTTCTGTTTTTAAATAGATAATACACCCAACCCCAAAGTTTCTGGTTAGACTTTCCCAGGCGCCTTTAGGACCCCAGAGCTTAACTACTTTTCCTGATACAGGACATGTTCCCTAAGGACGTCCCCGATGTAGCCATATTATTTTTTTTTATTAGCACAAGAGAGAAGCTTGCAGAATGTGATCTGGTAAGATAATAGAGAAGTTCAGTTGTGATAAAATAAGAAAAGGTAAAAACAAACCAAGATTAGCAAAAGACCACCTTGTTCTTGTTTCCAGAGCCTCCAAACTATTTTGCACACAGCTTGCTTCCTCTTGCAAACTAAGTAGCTGGCAAAAGAAACTAAAATCCTCGTGGGAAAACAAGCACAGTTTCAATCAACTCATTCAACATTATCGAGCACCTACATACTTTTTTAAAGGCACAGAGGAAAGTGCTGAAGCTACAGAAATGAAAAAGGCAGAGGAAGGCTTTCCCTTGAACACGGTCTTGTCCAAATCCAGTTCCCAGCAGGGGTGAGTGCCCAGAGGGTAGTGAATCTGCCTAGGGTCCCAGGAAGCCTTCCCAGAGATGTGGACATTTGAGTTGTACTTTCAAAAGATGACATTAATTGAGACTAGTGCCTAGCATAGCATATGATATCTCATAGGAACTCAGTTAATGTTTATTATATGAATGAGTGAGCCAGATTGAGAAGGCTCGAGGTATAACTTTCTTAAGTATGTGGATGAATAACAGTCTCTGGGAAACAGCTCAGATTACTTCAGCCACAGCTACATGATTTTGAATAATAATAACCACAGGTAATACTTATTAAGCACTTATTATGTGCCTGGCAGTTTTACCAAATGTTTTATAATGCAGTCTCTTATTTAATCCTCTTAACTACCGGGGTCAATACTTTTATTATCTCCATTTTACAGATGAAAATAGGTTAAGTCACTTGCCCAAGGAGAGGCACATTTATTCTTTTCCTTAAGGAGTACCCCTAAAATGATGTAATCTTCAAATATTAGATCCACTATTGAACCTAAGGTCTTGAAGCTAGTAAGTGGTACTTGAGCCTGTGATCTTTTTTTTTTTTTGCGGTACGTGGACCTCTCACTGTTGTGGCCTCTTCCGTTGTGGAGCACAGGCTCCGGACGCGCAGGCTCAGCGGCCATGGCTCACGGGCCCAGCTGCTCTGCGGCATGTGGGATCCTTCCAGACCAGGGCACGAACCCACGTCCCCTGCATTGGCAGGCGGACTCTCAACCACTGCTCAACCACTGCGCCACCAGGGAAGCCCCAGAGCCTGTGATCTTAATCAACCATAAGTTCCTTCCCATCTCTGAGCCATGGTTCCTCAGAGAGGAAATATTTCCAGCCCTGCTTCTGTAACGATCACATGTGTGAGGGGACTTGAAAGCATTTTGTTTTTCTGATGTTCTGTGGTTTTTATATCATTAACATGTATGTGACATATAATACATGGAACACACATATTTTAAGAATATTTTAATAATATGGGAAATGTTCTCCTTATGTTGAGCGAACACAGAAAAGGATAGGAGTGTGTGTGTGTGTGTCTGTGTGTCTGTGTGTCTGTGTTACTAAACACTCAATAAGCATTAGAAAAAGCAAATGATGTATGGAAACACAAAAGACCCCGAATAGCCAAAGCAATCTTGAGAAAGAAAAATGGAGCTGGAGGAATCAGGCTCCCTGACTTCAGACTATACTACAAAGCTACAGTAATCAAGACAGTATGGTACTGGCACAAAAACAGAAATATAGATCAATGGAACAGGATAGAAAGCCCAGAGATAAACCCACACACCTACGGTCACCTAACCTATGACAAAGGAGGCAAGAATATACAATGGAGAAAAGACAGTCTTTTCAATAAGTGGTGCTGGGAAAACTGGACAGGTACATGTAAAAGAATGAAATTAGAACACTCCCTAACACCATACACAAAAATAAACTCAAAATGGATTAAAGACCTAAATGTAAGGCCAGACACTATCAAACTCTTAGAGGAAAACATAGGCAGAACACTCTATGACATAAATCACAGCAAGATCCTTTTTGACCCACCTCCTAGAGAAATGGAAATTAAAACAAAAATAAATAAATTGGACCTAATGAAACTTCAAAGCTTTTGCACAGCAAAGGAAACCATAAACAAAACCAAAAGACAACCCTCAGAATGGGAGAAAATATTTGCAAATGAAGCAACTGACAAAGGATTAATCTCCAAAATTTACAAGCAGCTCATGCAGCTCAATATCAAAAAAACAAACAACCCAATCCAAAAATGGGCAGAAGACTTAAATAGACATTTCTCCAAAGAAGATATACAGATTGCCAACAAACACATGAAAGAATGCTCAACATCATTAATCATTAGAGAAATGCAAATCAAAACTACAGTGAGATATCATCTCACACCAGTCAGAATGGCCATCATCAAAAATTCTACAAACAATAAATGCTGGAGAGGGTGTGGAGAAAAGGGAACCCTCTTATACTGTTGGTGGGAATGTAAATTGTTACAGCCACTATGGAGAACAGTACGGAGGTTCCTTAAAAAACTAAAAATAGAACTACCATACGACCCAGCAATCCCACTACTGGGCAGATACCCTGAGAAAACCATAATTCAAAAAGAGTCATGTACCAAAATGTTCATTGCAGCTCTATTTACAATAGCCAGGACATGGAAGCAACCCAAGTTTCCATCAACAGATGAATGGATAAAGAAGATGTGGCACATATATACAATGGAATATTACTCAGCCATAAAAAGAAACGAAACTGAGTTATTTGTAGTGAGGTGGATGACCCTAGAGTCTGTCATACAGAGTGAAGTAAGTCAGAAAGAGAAAAACAAACATCGTATGCTAACACATATATATGGAATCTAAAAAACAAACAAAAAAATGGTAATGAAGAACCTAGGGGCAAGACCGGAATAAAGATGCAGACCTACTAGAGAAGGGACTTGAGGATACGGGGAGGGGGAAGGGTAAGCTGGGCCAAAGTGAGAAAGTGACATGGACATATATACACTACCAAATGTAAAATAGATAGCTAGTGGGAAGCAGCCGCATAGCACAGGAAGATCAACTCCGTGCTTTGTGACCACCTAGAGGGGTGGGATAGGGAGGGTGGGAGCGAGGGAGACACAAGAGGGAAGAGATATGGGGATATATGTATATGTATAACTGATTCACTTTGTTATAAAGCAGAAACTAACACACCATTGTAAAGCAATTATACTCCAATAAAGATGTTAAAAAAAAATGAAAGAAATAGCAAATGAATAGGCTAGAAAGAAATACATCAAAGTTTGATAGTGGGGGCTTCCCTGGTGGCGCAGTGGTTGAGAGTCCGCCTGAAGATGCATGGGACACGGGTTCGTGCCCCGGTCCAGGAGGATCCCACATGCTGTGGAGCGGCTGTGCCCGTGAGCCATGGCCACTGAGCCTGCGTGTCCAGAGCCTGTGCTCCACAACGGGAGAGGCCACAACAGTGAGAGGCCCACATACCACAAAAAAAAAAAAAAAAAAAAAGTTTGACAATGAATATTCTTTAAGTAGCAGGTCACAATTTTATTTTCATTTTATTTTTCTGTATGTTTCAAGTTCATCTTTATTCAATTAATTTTTTAAAGTAATGCATGCTTAATTTAAAATTTGAATAGTGCTAAAAGTCTTAATAAAATAGAAAGCACCCCATCCCTGCTGTAAACAGAAGCAAAAAAAAAAAAAAAAAACTAAGCTAATCCTAGCACACATTTATTCATTTAGTTTTATTAAAGCTTTTGGAATTGTGAGAGAAAAGGGGAAAGTTTCATAAATTTTGTTAATGGGCTTTTAAAAGTAGCTTGACTTCTAAAATTTAAACATCATTTAGTTAATATCAGTAATAACCATCCTACAATATCAGAAAGGAATAAGAATAAGAGAAAGTAATTTTAAAATCTCTGATAATACTGGAATTCAAAGAGCCTGGTAGCTCACCGATCTCCAGAAAGGAAATCTTCTTTCTGAGCAGAGATGAAATAAATCAGTGGCATTCAAACTTTTTTTTGCAGTTGAATCCCCTTTTTTCCCCAAAGTCTTAAGTTGAACCCCTATCTATGAAATTGACAAAAGAATGTTAAGATCTCAGGTGTTAGTGAGTGTGTGGTCCAAAACCTTCCTTAGACAGTGAGCAAACTGAGGGCCAGAAATAGATAATCTGACCCAATGTCAATTGCCCAACCCAGAGTCCTGACTTCCAATGTGAGGTGCTCTGTTCTCTTATTTTAGGAAATCTGGTATGGCCCCTAGTAAGCCCCTTCAATGTTTCATGGGCCATCTTCACAGTAGTCTTACCGTCAAAACTGCTGGTATCAAACCTAAAAGGAACTCTATGATTGCTCCCCAAGTCTGGGTAGTAAAGAATAAGGAAGGGGGAGTGTTGGCGAAGATCTAAAGGCAGTGCCACTCACCTTTCCTCCCCAGCCTCTCTTTTCTGAGCTACATAGTGCCTCTTTAGTGAAGGTACTGTCTCAAGGAGCTGTGCAGCCCTGCTCGGGAGAGACAGGTGATGCACCGGCAGTGAAGGTTCCAGTCATCACAGTGGTGCTATACCTTCTCAGAGGGACTTCCATACCATAAATAAACAAAATGAGTGCTCCATATTGACATATGATACAAGTCAGGCACAATGCGAAACAGCTGGACACTGTCATCAATTCTCACAGCACACCCATAAAGTATGCACTGTCGATTCTATTATAGAAATTGACTTTCTCAAGGTCACACTTCTAGAAGACTTGGAACTAGGATTGCAATCCAACCACTCCAGAATTCAAACTCCAGCCAAACTTCTCAAATAGACGTGTGTCCAGAAAAAGACAAACCAGGATAGTGAAAAGCCTCAAAATCTAGATGTAAGAGAAATAATTGAAGGAATTATGACTCTTTGGACAAGAGGAGCTTCAGGCTAACAATATTTATCCCTCAGAGTTGAGAAGGACAAACAGATTAAAATAATAAAATAAAAGATAAAGTGTCTCACAATCATAAGTGCTCAGTAAACAGAGATTTAAAAAAAAATCAAAAGTGGGAAGGGACAAGGCAGGGAATGGACGGTTTTCTGATATTTAAAGAACTACTCAGTGGGCGGCGGGTTCTGCGAAACTATGTGGGGTGAACAAGGACAGAAGCTACTGGAAGGTGTACCGGCAGAGGATAAGAACTTGCTTAAGTGGTAGATGGGTGGGGTGGGCCACTTCCAGGCGATGCTCACAAACGCCTGAGGACCAGGAGACACCTACAGAGGGTTCATGCACTGGCTGGGCGGACAGGTAACTTTAATCAGTGGTGAAATTCCGAGTTTTTTTCAGTTGGTCTGTTGACATTCAACTAGTCACCTAGTCTCTGAGCTTCAGTTTTCTCATCAGTAAAATAGGAATATTAGTCCTTACACAGGCAGGTAACAAATGTGGGATAGTCTTTCTTGCCAGTGGGATGTAGACATAGTCTGCATGAGGGTTTTCCCGTCAGACCTCTTATAAAAGTGATAGAGAACAGAATGAAAAAAGTAGTAAAAGCTCTTAAGTCTGTTTCAGTACTTTATATGAGTCCATTGTCTCTGCTCTCATAACTGTTTTTCAAAGTAAGGAATACTTCTATAACCTAGAGAATTTGTGTGTGCACGTTAAGCGTCAGCCCCAAAGTCAAGATGCTAATTGATGATATACAGCTGTGATATTCTCACAAAGAACTCTGAACTGTCATCTAATTTATCCTCATGATAAGAGCATTTTTTCCCGTGCATTTCAGTTCAAACAATAAAAATTATGTCAACAGGGCTATTGACATTTTAGCTAATAATAGAATCCATTATGTTACGTTAATAAAACAAATCTGCAATTTTATTTATTAAAATTCTACCATTATCACTGTAGTAAAAGGTATACACTGCCATATAAAGAAGATTCACTAACCCTGACAAGCAAGGAAATCAAGTGAAAGAGTGCTTTTGAGTAAGCACAATCACTAGTGAACCTAGCCAAAGAATTAAAATAGAGGTCATAAAGTAAATTCCACATCTCAGGGGAAAAAAAGAAATGTAGTCTCTAGCTGGAAGCATTATAAATAGGAAGTAAAAACCAAAACACAATAAAGCATACAAAAGCATTAAACAACCAAATAAAGCAAATACCAACAAGTTGGTAGTAACAGATGTGAGGAGAATATATTCCTTCTTGAAAAGAGATTGATTCTCAGGTTGGATTTTACCTTGTAAAGGTCAAGGTCATGGTCTCTGCAGCTAGACTGTGTGGGTTTGAGAGCTTCCGGTCCTGCTAGTTTTGTGACCTTGAGAGCATGTCTCCTCTTCCCGTGCTCAGTTTCCTCAATAGAAGTGGTGATAGCACCTGCCTCCCTGGGCTGATGTTTGGCGTGAGGAGTGATGCTTGCAGAGGCACATGGTGATGCTCGCATAGCTGATAAGAAAAACTCTGGAAAAAAAAAATGAGGAGCACTTGCATTCTCTTGTGTTTAACTATGTTACGCAGCTGTAAAAAATTAAAACAGCATATAATGGCATCAGATGAGGGCTAGATAATTCCAATGGACATAAACATTTAGAAACAAACCCAAATTGAAAAGTATTTACTATATGACAAGGGTAGAAATGCAAATGAGTGGAGGAAAAGATTATTCCAAAAATGATGCTGAGATAGCTGGCTTTTTAGAAGCACTACATTTGGGATTTTTTTTTTAACCTCACAGCATACAATGGGATAAATTCCAGGTGGGTTGAGGAGTTAAGTATGAAAAATGAAATCACAAAAGAACTGAAAGGAAATCACTGTCTCTATAATTTTGAAGTTGGAAAAGGGCTTTCTGAGCGTGACCCTAATGGTGGAAATTATTTAGGGGAAGGCTTATATAAAGAAACTAAGAAACTGCACTGCGGGACAAAATAATGTACAACAGAGCTCCCCGAAATGTGAGGTGCCAGCAGTGACACTGGATGGTACACAGATGAGTCTACTTTGTTTTAATTATTATATATTTATTTTAATTGTATTATAAGATCTTAGTTTACCAAATCTTAGAATTCACTGATATCAAGGCAAGAAAGAAGCTAAAGTTGGTATGTACACTTAGAAGGAAGTCAATTTGAACAAAATATTAGATAAATAATATTAGAGTTTGTTCTCAGATATTGTAAAAATATATAATGCAACTGTTCACTATTTACAATAGCCAAGACATGGAAGCAACCTAAATGTCCATCGACAGATGAATGGATAAAGAAGATGTAGTACATATATGCAATGGAATGTTACTCAGCCATAAAAAAGAATGAAGTAATGCCATTTGCATCAACATGGTTGAGCCTAGAGATTATCATGCTCAGTGAAGTAAGTCAGACAGAGAAAGACAAATATTATATGATAACACTTACAAGTGGAATCTAAAAAAATGTTACAAATGAACTCATTTGCAAAACAGAAATAGACTCACAGGCATAGAAAACAAACCTATGGTTACCAAAGGGGAAAGAGGGGGGAGGGATAAATTTGGAATCTGAGATTAACAGATACACACTACTGTATATAAAATAGATAAATAACAAGGACCTACTGTGTAGCACAGGGAATTATAGTCAATATCTTGTAATAACCTATAATGGAAAAGAATTTGCAAAAGCATATATATATATGTATGTAACTGAATCAATTTGCTTTACTATGTATATATACATATATATAGCAATAAAATTACAAATGTATGGGTGAATGATGACTAGAGATGGAAACTATGGATGAGAAGATGTTCCAATTAAGCTAGTTCTTTAAAAATTCATTTATAATTAGAATTTTATATAATTCCAATTAAAACACCTGCTTTTGAGGGGAAGTCTTTCAGAAGTACATCTGAAAGAACACAGAAGAACCAACGGAATAAGGAGTAAGCCTTCACAATACCAGATATTAGCATATTTTATTCCATTGAACAAACAAACAGAACAATGTGGTATCACTGCATCGAAACAGGAAACTCAGAAATAGACCCAAGAGTGTGTAAAACTTTGGTAGAGACACCATCCTTTCAGCAGATACTTGGAGTGCCCGTCCTGTGGGCACCGGGCTGGGTATGGGAATAAAATGGTGAACCAGTGAGAGACGTGGGCCCTGCCCCGGCTCTGTGTACAGTCTAGAAGGGAAGGTGGCATTCGTGAAATCACAGGGCAGGGCCCACGACTCTGTAAAATTGCATCTGTGACAAGTGCCGTGTAGGAGGGGACCGTGGTGCAAGGAGAGTTTATAAAAAGGGGAAGTTGGCGTCTTCTTATCCCATAGAGCACTTAATCTCTGACCTGGAAATAAATGAGACAAGAACATGTTTTCCTGTATAAGGTGACAAAAGCAGCACCAATTGTTCTTTATAACATTTTTTGGAGCACTTATGATACACCAGCATCAGGCCAGCCGCTCTAATAATCTCAGTAAACCAGTGAAATAGAGACCATCATGCTTTCCATTTTTGCCCTGAAGAGCACTGAGCCTTAGCTGGCATGTGACAGGCAGACCCGGGCTGTCCAAAGCCAGAGTCTTCCCTTACTCTCTTTTTCTTTCAACAGCTTTATGGAGGTATGATCAACACACCAAAAAACTGCACATGTTCAACATTTACAAGTTGATGTGTTTGGACACACAGCACGCCCGTGAACGTGAAACCACCACCACAGTAAAAGTAATAGATGTATCCATCACCTCCAAAATCCTCTTGTGTCCCTTTTGTGTGTGTGTGGTAAGAACACCAACCCGAGATCTAGTTTCTCAAATTTTTAAGCGCACATTACGATATTGTTAACGATAGGCTATGTGGACAGCAGAAATCTAGAACTTATTCATCTTGCATAACTGAAACTTTATACCCATCAAACAGCAAGTCCCCATTAACCCTCACCCCATCCATGGTAATCAGCATTCTACTCTCTGCTTCTAGAGTTTGACTACTTTAAATACCTCATATAAGTGGACTCATGCAGTGTTTGCCCCTCTGTGACTGGTCTATTTCACTTAGCGTAACGTCCTCCAAGTTCATCCACATTAGCAGGATTTCCTTTTTCTAAGGCTGAATAATATTTCACTGTATGTATATACCACATTTAAAAAATTCATTCATCTGTCTATGGACATTTGGGTTGTTTCCATAACACAGCTATTAGTGAATAAATCTGCAATGAACGTGGGAGTATAGATGTCTCTTTGAAAGTATGATTTCAATTCTTTGGGGGTATGTACCCAGAGGTGAGCTTCCTGGATCATACGGTAGTTCTATTTCTTTACCTTTCCACCAAGAGTATACAAGGGTTCCAATTTCTCCACATACTTGCCAACACTTTGCTTTGTTTTAAAATAGCCATCGTAGCACAGGGAGATCAGCTTGATGGTTTGTGACGATCTAGAGGAGTGGGATAGGGAGGGTGGGAGGGAGACGCAAAAGGGAGGGGATATGGGGATATATGTATACGTATAGTTGATTCACTTTGTTGTACAGCAGAAACTAACACACCATTGTAAAGCAATTATAAAGATGTTAAAAAAATAAAATCAAATAAAATAGCCATCCTAACAGGCATGAGGTAATATCCTCTTGTGGTTTTGATTTGCGTTTCCCTGATGATTAGTGATGTTAAACATCTTGTATGTCTTCTTTGGAGAAATAAAGTCATTTGCCCATTTTTTAATCTGGTCTTGGCAATGAAATCATGGATATGACATGAACAGCACAGTCATCAAGAGCGTAAGTAAGATATCTGCACAACAAAGGAAACCATCAACAGAATGAAAGGGCAACCTACAGAATGGGAGAAAATATTTGCAAACCATATATCTGATAAGAGATTAATATCCAAAATATATAAGGAAAGACTACAACTCAATAGCAAAGAAATATAACAAAGCAAAAAATGATAACCCAGTTGAAAAACAAGCAAAGGACTTGTATAAACACTTCTCCCTCTTAATCATTACACGGTGATACCAGCTGAGTTTTAGGACTATATACACACACACATTCATGTATGTACGTGCGTCCTAAACATTTGCTCTCGTGCCATATATCTAAATATTTCAAAGTTATGAATCAAGCTATCAACTGTTGAATGAAATGTGTTCTAACCTCCTATCTAGACAAACAGACCTTCAAAATGGCCTGGGAGACCAGGTTAGAATTTAGAATTCTCAGCCTCCTTGGGGTTCTGTCCTGGACCTTGGTCACACAGGGAGGGGTAGCCTTGGCCATGACGCTGTGACTCCCACTCTCTTCCCACCCCCATCGGTTTCAGACTCCATCCCACATCACAAGGGGGCCTCAAGCACAAGTGTGTGGACCTCCCTGCTCCGTCCACACCTTGTTCCCTGCAGACAGTCACTCCCTTGGATGCTCTTGGGCCTAGAGGTGCACACACTTCAGTGCAAGACCTGGGTGGGCCATCAGGAGAGGTCCACACTGGGAGTGTACTGGGGCCTCTGGGCAGGGAAGTCCCATTGTGACTTCGTACTCAGGGGAGGGGCATAGCCAGAGGGCAGCAAAAGCATGGGGCCCAGGGCAGTGGCCTCTCTCGTCTGACATAAAATAACTTAAAATATTTAAAACAACAATTTGAGTTATCAAATAGCAATTGAGATAAGTACTATTATTATCTCCATTTTCTATGTAGGAACATATGACAAGTAAACCTGTATGCTGGGGGACAGAATCGTTGTAAAGAATCTTTCCCCTTGTAACATTTCGCGTTAGCTGCTTCTTTTCCTTGCTTTTTTTTCTTTCTCCCCCTCCCTTCCTCCCTCTCTTCCTTCCCTCCTTTCCTTCCTTCTTTACACAAATATTTAGAGAGTGCCCTGTGTTCCAGGCACTGCCTGGGCCCTGGGGTTCAAGGCTGATCAAGACAAATGCTCTCAGGGAGTTTACAACCTAATGAGGGGACTAGCATTGATCACACACAAATAAATGGATAATTACAAACGGGCACAAGTGTGCCGACAGATAAGCATGTGGTGATTTGTTGGTTGCCTCTGATTTAAGGTTTCCTGCTGAGGCGGGAAGGAATGTAAATCTGTTTTTCTCTTAAAGCCAGAGGCCTTACATATTTCCACAAACTTCCCAGTTCTGTACAGCCGGTGTAATGAAACTGTTAATATTCCCCACGTGGATTTAGGCAGAGAAGACCTAGAAGCTTATTATTATTAAACAGCTTCGTGTCGAGGAGGAGAATCCTAGAAGGAAAATCTGCTTGTGCCTTTAACATGGGCAAGTTGGATTTCTGATCGCCCATTGGCCTTACATCTTTTCACTAACAGTATTCATGGTTTCTGGCAAGGAGGAAATAAATCCCCATGAACTTTACCTTGGGAAAGGAATGATTATATCTTTACCATACCTAAGGGTCACTTAGGCAAACGTTCCCTAAGAGGCGAAAGCAGTTGGTCTTACCCTCTCTTCCTCCCCTGCCCCGTACTGAACAGTCAAGTTTTTTAAAATTTGTATTCCTTGCAGGGGAAAACCTTATTTGAGAAGTTGTATTTTAGTACACGCACAAGACACAACACACACACACACACGTTTTTCTGTACCTTTCTCAGGTTTGGTGCAGATGCCCCAGGTTGGGGGGTGCCCACGGGAACTGGCACAACCTGGGATGGGTTTTCTGCCCTTCACTACTGTGTCCTCTCCTGCCAAACAGTCTCCGGAGGACTGACCTGGCTACTGCGAATGAGCTGCCCCCGCCCCTGGGACCGCTGGGTCTGCTCCACGGTCTCCATCCTGCCTGTGGTGTCTGCCCGCCAGGCCTTTCCTCTAAGTTACCTACAGACTGCACAGCAAATAAAAGTTTTTTTTAGAGGGGTTTTGCGGGGGGGTTTGTTTTGTTTGTTTGTTCGTTTGTTTGTTTTGCAGGATTTGGGAAAGCATCCAATACCAGAATCAGAGCTGAGAAAAGAATAAGGAAATGGCTGGGGAGGGGAGACTGTCTTGTCTCCAAAGCATCTTTTATCCTACGAGCCTGCAACATTTTAAAAAACCTCTCATATGCCCCCAAGCAGGGAGCAATCACCAGCTTGATCAAGGCAAGTGGGATAGAAGCCAAACTCCTACTGCAGCTTCTGAAGTGCTCCAGGACTTAACACCCAACCCACCAACAACAACCACTGTTACTACCACTGCTACTATTATTGCTACCACTAATATTATCACTACTGCTACTGTTATTATTACTGTATTACTATTGCTGCTACTGCTACTGTTACAACTACTACTGTGACTCCTCCTATTACTACTACAGTAAGTCCCGTATATACGAACAAGCTCCATTCCAAGAGCGCATTTGCAAGTCCAATTTGTGTGTAAGTCCAGCAACGTTAGCCTAGGTACCCAACTAACACAATCGGCTGTATAGTACTATACTGTAATAGGTTTATAATAATTTCACACAAAGAATACATAAAAAACAAGCACACACAAATAATAAAGATAACATTTTGACTCTTACAGTGCAGTACCTTGAAAAGTACAGTAGCACAGTACAACAGCTGGCATCCAGGGGCTGGATCGAGTGAACAGGCAAGAAGAGTTACTGACTGGAGGAGGGCGAAGAGGTGGGAGATGGTAGAGCTGAAGGATCGTCAGCAACAGGAGACGGAGAGCGAGCTGCAACGTCACTCACGCCTGACGTGGATGGCACAGGTTCTGGCTCCTCGCTGGATTCAGTTCTATCTACCCTCTTGAAAAAATGATCCAGTGAGGTCTGGGTAGCAGCTCTTTTTTTCTTGTCATAGATGACATGGTGGCCCTGGATTGCATTCTGAACAGCTGCTGCAAACATCCTGTACCATTCTACGTTCGAGTCCTGTGCCTCAAAAACCAACAGTGCCAGTCAAGGCCAGCTGTTATCCTCTCAACCCCCGTGTAGTTTTTCCACCAACGCAGCCCTCCATAGCTCTGCCTTGAATCCCCTTCTCTTTAAAATTATTTTCCTTATGTAACTTTTCATCATTCTCTTAGGCGCTATACAAAGGCCACCTCCCCAATGAAGCTTCCCACACCGACCCCAGAATCAAAAGCGATTCCTCTCCCTTTTCATCTCCCAGCCAAGAGTTAGGGTCTGTCTTGGGCACCCCTTTCTTTCAGCCTGATATTAATGTTCATGGACCCTCTTACCTCCCCTGCGAGGCTGTAGGTTGGTTGGGGAAATCTCTACACCACTTTCTTCTAACCGTGTTACCTCAGAAACTGCTTAACCTCTGTGTCTCGGCCTCCACTTCTGGAAAATGGGGGCGGGGGGGATATTCATTGCACGATGCCCACAGATTTAGCACAAGAGTTTTTTAAAATGCTACACGTAATCACATCATGCGGTCCCCAGCAACAAGGAAGTAGGTGCTTAGAAAATGTTTGTGGAGGGATTCTCATGGCAGCTCATGCATTGAAGGGTGAGAAGATCTACAACTGGAGGGACACAGGGTCGCCTTGGTGAATGAAGTCAGCAGATGTGAGGGCCACAGATAGCCCTAGCTGTCCCCACTCACAGGGCGCAAGTCTGCAGCCACACAGACGCTACTGTCCCACGGCCCTGCGTTGCGGAGGCCGGGGCTCTCCGACTGCAGCCCCACTGTTCCGAGGGGAGCCGCATCTGTGGCTGCAGGCCTGACACCACCTGGGCGTCTGCCCCAGCACGTGTCGGGTGGCTCCCCCAAGGCACAGGCGTCACTGTTCTCCCAGCGTCACATCTGCAAGGAAACCCAACTGCCTTTCACAGAACTGGGCCAGCTGAACTTGAAACAGATTCAAGGCATAGAAATCGGGAAGGAAACCCAGCCATGACAAGTCAGTCTAAAGGAACTCTCATTCAACCTCACCAGCCCCTGCTCCCTGTATTTCAAAGAAAAGCATTCATCACACCTTTTTCTCTGGAGTGTTGATTTTTCCCAAGGTCAGCACTTCTTTAAAATTTTTCATTTGGATGTAATTTCAAACTTACAGAAAAGTTGCACAAACAAGAATAGTGCAAAGAACATTCATATATTCTTTACCCAGATTCACGTATTGGTAACATTTAACCCATCTGCTTTATCATTGTCTTTCCCTCTCAATATAAATATAAGTACAGATATAGATGGATAGAGATATACACAAAACTAGGGTGTACGTCATAGTGTGTACGTCATGGCCCTTTACCCCTAAATACTTCATCATACATCTTTCTAAGAATAGGGGTATTTTCTTAAAAACCCATGCTACAGTTACCAACTTCAGCATTGATACAATACTTTTATCAGCTCTACTGTCCTATTCCAATGTTGTCGATAAGGGTCAGCACTTTTAAAATTCTCTTCAAAATAAAAAAAGATGAAAACCTCAGATAGGTTGAATAGGGTCATATATATTTTAAAACCCTCAGCTTTTGGAGTAAATCTTCACACACACAAACACACACACACACACACAAACACACACACACACACACCACACACACACACACACACAACTGGCAGTGTTTTAAGCAGCCCACCTTGGTTGGCCTTATATCCTTTTATGTTTCTGTTATCGTTGTGACAAACTGCGTCAGCATCCTGTGTCTATTGTGTATGCTGGTGTCACAGGTGTTCTAGGAAGGGAGCCCCAGCAGGTAATTAACACCTCAGGGAACGATCTACATGGAGTGGGGTCTGACAAAGCCTGTAAAATGTACTCATTCTTTCAACAGTGAGCCATCGAGCACCTCCCCTAGGCTGGGCATCGAAGATACAAATATCAGAGACAATCTCCGTCCCAAATTTGCTTACATGACAGCTGAGAGCACAGACTTAGGAGCGGGATGAACCTGGGTTGTACTTACTTGTTGTGAGATGTGGGCGGATTACCAAGCTCTGAGCTTCACTTCCTTGAGCTGGGAAATGGGGGTGACAGTAAAAGCTACCTTGCAGGGGTGCTGTGCTGATCCAGTGAGAACATCGGTCCGAAGCTAGTACAGTGCCTGGTACGTGGAAGTACTCAGTAAGTGCTCACTGGTGTGATTGGTGGGGAGACAGGCACATAAACATGCAATTATTATATCAATACAATCAACCTATTGCTATCATGGTGGTCTAGAGCACAAAGGGATCCCCAGAGATGGAAGCCCTGTGTCTTTCAAGTGGAATCAGAAATGTCCTCAGAGGAGGCATTTGAACCAAGACTGGAAAGGTGACGTATAAGCTGACCGGAGGGAGTCTGGAGGCTGAAGGGAAGCAAGAAGGCAGGAAGGGGAGGTCATCCACGTCCCATGCAGAGGAAATTGCATGAGCAAAGCACGGACGACCAAAAGACAACAAATTACTTCATTGCGGCTGGCCTCAGAGCCAGAGGGGTAGGTCACTAGGAGGTGAGGCTGAAAAATGACCAGGGGGCCCACCGGTACCAGTGATGTGCAGGTAGAACTCCCACGAAGGATCACACGCTAATGGAATCAACCACGCTGCCTTACATCAGCTTGAGGCACAGGCTACCAGGTGAGGCTAGAGCTGAGCAAACTAAGCCCCAGTGCGGTCCTGACCTTCCCCGTGTGGCCCTAGCTGGGGATCACGGCAAGTGAGTCAGGCAGCAGAGGGGTCAGGAGAGAGGGAACCAGCTCGGCGGGGGCGGGGAGGGGGTGTGAGAGAAACTTCAGATAATCTGCCAAGTAGTGATTGAGAGTTTGACTGTGGATTAATTTTATGCCGTAAAAGACCAATCCAATCCTGTTTGACTATGTAGCATCGTAAAAGGGAAGCAAAATTAAAATGAAACTCCAAAATTAAGAAAAAACAAAATTAAAAGGGAGGGGTGTGCGGTCAACTCACCCCTCCCTTTTAATTGCTCAAAATGGCCAGATGCTTTTTTGCGAGAAATATTTTCTTCTGACAGTAAAATGAATAATGTTCATTACAGATGATTGCAAAAGTATTTCTTTAATCTCCTTTTCCCACTTTTCCAGTAATAGATTTGCTCAGTGAAGTCAGGTTCTGTAATCTGGCCTCGACTTGGCTCCAGCAGCAGTTAGTGAAAACAGCACGGAGCAGAAACTGGATTTTTTTAGATTGCTTGTCCTGTTCGCTGGGTCTTTTCCAAAATACTGCTTTTTTTTTCTGATTTTTCAAAATATGATCTTATACACATGCTCATGAAGGGATGGTGGTCCACTTCACAAAGGGATTTTAAGAGGTTATAAGAGAAGAGCGTAGGTTCCCCCAAAGCACTGATAATCGGATTTAGTTTATCACCATTGGTTTTATATAAAATTCTTGGGGAATGTAGTTTATGCGTCGGAGAGGCACAGCTGCCACAAATGCGGCCTGGGTGTCCAAACCTCTCCACGGTCCACCTTTTGAATAAGGGCTACAGACTAGCGAGCAATGGCCTTTTCCAATAGCTCTGCCCATCAGAGCTTCTTGTCCTAGACCTTGAGCACAAACAGGCCTTGCTGTTAAAGGTGCACCTCTCCCTCCCCCTTCTCCCAATGTCTGTGAAAAATTAAGACAAAAATCAAAATGCTCTTGAGAAATACCTGAATGAATTCTTAAGAGAAGTTAGAAGGAAAAACCTCCTTCCTTCCCTGCCTTTCTGTTTTGATTATGTTTGGTGTTATCTGTGGTTTGCAGAACAGCAAACTATTCAACCCAGCTTTAAAACATACCCACACTGACCCCCACACCAGGGAAATGCGTTGGAAGGACCCAGGATTCTCTGCCAAGGGCAGAAAATACAGCCCCGCCTCGCCAGGGGCCGGGACCACTGGCTGGAGGGCAAGAGCTGTAGCTCACACTTTTCGTCTCTCTGGGGCTGCCCAGTCCCTGGCATTCTCTGCATTTCTGCTTCATTCATTCACAGGCTACCTTTCTCTGCTTATCTCCATGTAGCTCCTCAATCCAAATACTTAACAGAACTTTCCAGAGTCTCTGAGTCACAAGTTTATTTTAGAAATATTCTGATTGGTTCAGCTCGAGTCCAATCAGCTGTAACAAGAGGAGGCAGGGTACCCCTCACCCACCGCCCTAGCATGCCTCCCCACGGCATCACCTCATCCCTGGCTCTGACTTTCATCAACTATTGTACGTTTCTACTGCCTTTGTCCTCACAGTCCCTGTAATAAGCATTGCTGGAGGGTCTGTTGTTTTGGCCTACCTAACATCTATTACTCCTTCTTCTGGCATCAGAACCCGCCTTTGCCTGTTGGAAAAAACCTTTGCCCCAAATGGCATCTTCCACTCCCCCAACTGCCTGGCCAGTGGGTCACAATGATTCAGATTCAGAAGATGAGCATGTGTCACAAGCAGGGCCACTGAGAACCTTATCTAGGATTTTTGCTGGACCATTCAGGGAAAGAACCATTCTCTTTTTGCTGCAGTTGCTAAATTCAAGCCTGGAGCTGCTGGCGGCCATCTTGGCTTGTCCCCAAATGAAGCCAACACAGAATAAATGCGGAACCAAGAAACAGAAACAAATTGTGACAACATGGGTTTGAACAACTAAAGCTGAACATGTCTGAAGCAAGTGGACCCCAAAAATCTCTTCTTTTCTTAAGCCAATTTGAGTTGGATTTCTGTCCCTTACATCCAAAAGAATCCCACCTAAAACACCAGTGGAAAGAGATTACTTGCATTCTTCTTTATCGGTTTCAGCCTCATCAGCTAACACTCAAAGAATGAAAGAGCCGAAAAGCCAGTAGAGTTGATGGAGCCCAAGGCTTTATGGTGCAGAGAAGCTTCGCGCTTCAAGGGCTGGAGACGTTTGCCTGAAGCAGGCCGACCCCTAACGTTTGCGGCCTAGAATAAGAGGACAAGTGGAGGCCCACATACCACATGTCTAAATATTTAAAGGTTACCAATCAAGCTAACAAACTATTAAAGACAATATAGTCGGGACTTCCCTGGTGGTCCAGTGGGTAAGACTCAGTGCTCCCAATGCACGGGGCCCGGGTTCGATCCCTGGTTGGGGAACTAGATCCCGCATGCATGCCACAACTAAGAGTCTGCATGCCGCAACTAAAGATCCCGCATGCCACAACTAAGACCTGGAGCAGCCTAAATAAATAAATAATGTATTCTATCCCTCTACCTTGACCTATATACCTTCATTTTTTACCAAGCAAGGCAGACGCAAGTTTAGGATTCTCAGGCTGCTTGGAATTCTGCACTGGAGCAGATGGGCGTAGGAAAGCCCACCACCAGCATGGGGGCAACCTCCCCTCCCATCTCACTCCCTCCAGCTACATCTTCACTGCAAGAAACCTCACACTTGCAGGCCCACCTCTCAGTCCACAGGACCAAGCTCTGCAGATCTGCCCTTCCCCCCACACTCAGTGTGGTCTGCCCTCAGGAGGACGGACTCAGCAAAGGAGCCCGAGCAGATCCCAGAATCAAGCCTTGGAGTTTGGGGGGCAGAAAATTCCAGCAACCGGGGTCCCCAGAGAATGGCCTAAAATGGGGAGGCACAGGCCTTGAGGGCTATGTTCCTTGGCCCTCCCCTGAGAGGAAGACCACGCCTGCAGAAGAGCTAGGACAAGGCCTCTGAAAGCATGGAGCCTAGGGTAGGGCCCCTCCCGTCCAGGTCTAAGGATAGTTCTAGGCGGAGGTCACACACAAGTGACTAGCACTTAGTTTGCGGGCCCCAAGCCATGTACTGGTTTCTACCTCATTATTGGTATTTTTACACTGTCAGGGAAAGGTGTTTGCACGGCCCTTCTGACTGTGTCTTCCTGCAAGATGAAATTCAGTGATCCCATCAGCTGAAGACATGTTTGCATTAGAAGTTCATCTTCACAGGAATGATCCTGCCCAGGCACAGATTACCCACCATGGGGCAGTTCTGAGGGCTGAACAACTTGCAGAATTACAACTCATTTACTTCCTGATTTCTCAAAGCACTTTGGATGTTGAACATACATAAGCAAAAGTTTCCTGTATGGGCTCTTTTATGAGAATATTGGCATCTGCAGCTATTTTCAAGAGACTCAGGATTATTATAATATTGGGTTGGCCCAAAAGTTCGTTCGGGTTTTTCCATCACATCTTACGGAAAACCCAAACTAACTTTTTGGCCAATCCAATATGTTGCTGGTGGGAATAAGAGTTTGGAAGAAAAATGGACATAATGTTAAAGACCTATGGGATTCAGCAAATGCAGCTTGGAGGCTCATACACAGATGGGAAGGCCTGTGTTGGAGTGTGTGACGGATAATTGTAGCATTTATTAAAAACTATTTATAGTACATCAGAAGCAATACAGTCCAGTCATGATACACAAGCACCAAAGTGTTAGACAAACGTTTTGTCCAATCCTATCAGTGTATCCCTGTGACTGTATTTATAACCTCATTTGGAGATAACCCTGAGGTGGAACTAGAGGCTCTTCCTGAATGGGAAGCCAAGTCACATGCCCCTCTATCCCCACCCAAGCATGAGCCTGGTCCTAGGTCAGTAGGGATCCTGGCTTTGGGGCAGATGCTCTGACCTCTGACCTGGAATATCAGCTTCCAGAGACCCACATGGTCCCTCTAGCCCAGGGCTGCTATTCACCTTGGAGGGTTTGCCGTCCTCTGTCTGCAGGTATGAAACGGAGCAGGACCCTATAGTCCTTGCCCACCGCCCCCACCCCGCAATGTCCTCAGCCTGCCTTTTGTCTGTGGAAAAACTTTAGCCAAAGAATAAGTTTAATCAGAGAAGTGAGAAAGTGTAGAAACAAAGGAAAACAGTCAAAGGAGACCAAATAATAATAGTTTAGTCATTAAGCATAGTCAAGGACTTTTAGTTCCTCCTTAAGGGCTGCGGATAATATTCTGAGCCATATCCTGTGAGCTGTCTTATAGATACTGAAACCCACACCAGGTGGAAGAAGTTAACTACATGATGATCAGACTGTAACCATGACATAAGCTGCCACAATTCCAAGAATTGGCCTCAAAGAAATGGAAACAAACCAACCCTGGAACTGAAGACTAACTGTACTTAAAACAATCAAAATGATGATGCTGGTAAAAAAAAAAAAAAAAAAAAAGATGCTGGTCAGACCACCGATGACCAATTTCAAGATGACTGTCAGAGCTGACTGTGCTGTTTCTGCATGTGGCCCCCTCCCTCTGCCTATAAAAGCTCTTGCCCCATGGTTGTCAGTGGCGAGAGTGGGCCTTTGGACAGGCTTCTGCCCTCCCCCACTCCCTACCTGGTTGCAGGCATCTAAAATAAAGCAAACTTTCCTTTCCACCAACTTTGCCTCTTTACCGGTTTTTGAGCAGCGAGCAGCCAGACCCCGCTTTCGGTTACAGGTACCCAGAGGTCACCTTAAAGAGAATATTTTCTGCCCCGCTATGCAAAATGCAGCAATGGCTGTGGACCTTGATTAACTCTCTTCCTGCTCCTATTTTCCTTACTTTTCTGCCAAATCCATGTAACACATTCCTTCCTTCAAAACTGCAGTGTCATAAGCCCTTGCTGGGCGTTGAAGACACAGAGCTAATAAGCAGTTAGTTCTCCAAGGCCTCTCTGACCTAGTGAAAGAGACACATATGTAGAGAGAATCATCACCCAGTTGGATGAGTATGGAATTAGTTTTGGTTTATCTTTTACTGTTCATCTCCCCATCAGACTCTAAGCTCCTTGAGGATAGATGGTGGCTGTTTTGCTTTGTATCTCCCCACGGCCTAGCACAAGGTAGGTGCTCACTAAATACTTGTTGAATTAGACAAATACTACACAGACTTTCATATCTTGTTATTTCATTCGACATTCTTAGTGCTTAAAATGTCATGCGTATTTTTCAATACAATTACATTATCACTATAAACATTAGCTTCAATGACATTTCATATATTTCCTCTATCAGTGTTTTCCAAATTCATCTGATGATAAGAATCGCCTTGGAATGTAGATTCCTGGGCACCATCCCAGTCCCACTGAATCAGAATTTTCCAGGGACCGAGACCATAATCTGTATGGGTAACCAGTGCCTCAAGTGATTGTTAACAGGAAAATCTGGGACGTTCTAATGAATTTATCAAGGATTATTTAACTGACTTCTATTTAGATGATTTCTAAAAAGTTTGTTATTCTGCTTACAGATGATTTCTTTAGAATGTATGTAACAAGTGTAATTACCGGGCCAAGTGCAGCAAATTGCTTTCCAACAGGACTATACCAGTCCATCAGCAGAGAGGAGCACCTGTTTCACTTCACCCCCTCAGCAACAGCAGTAACAACTTCTTAAATGGCCCTCATCGTATAATTGAATACTTCTCTCCTTGCGTTATTTTTATTCCAGTTTTATTGAGATATAATTGACACACAGCACCGTGTAAATTGAAGGTGTACAGCATAATGATTTGACTTATGTATGTCATGAAATGATAATATTCACAATAAATTTAGTGAACATCCATTATCTCATATAGATACAAAATTAAACAAATAGGAAAAAATATTTTTCCTTGTGATGAGAACTCCTAGGGTTTGCTATCTTAACAATAACATACAGCAGTGTTCATTCTCTTTATCAGGTTGTACATTACATCCCTAGTACTTATTTATCTTATAACTGGAAGTTATATATAAAGTCCTTCTGCGCTAATGTGTCATTAAGACCAGTTTCTTTATTGATTTTCTGTCCGGATGATCTGTCCATTGATGTAATTCCTTGCTTTATTTTGCATTGGTTTGATTCCTACTAAGACTGAACATTTTCCTATGTTTGTGGGAATACATAGTTATAATATTTTCTCAGAATTTTTTGATCCTATTTCTTGCCTGCTTAATTTCGGTGACTTAATATTTTTTCTTATTTATCTTTAATGAACTCTTTATATATAAAATATCAGATCTTTTCTCACGCCTTAAAATGGAAATTAAGTACCAGCCTATCTTCCTTGTTAGAGCCGCAGGGACCGTCCAGTCCCCAGAAATGCAACTGTTAACTTATTTATTAGCGCCATCACTCTCTCACAACCATGGAAATGTCGCTTTGATTGAGCCCCTTGGCCCCATGGGACACTGGTAGAGAAGGGGAGCATTTGTCTGGTGATTTCCTGGTGAATGTGCCCAAATGTAACACAGAGGGTCAAAGTCCAGCTCCTCTACTTCCCAGGCTGCGTGACGTCAGAGCAGCTCCTTGGTGTCCAAGCCCGTGAGGCTGATGCTCCCAGCTCACCGGAGTGTTGCGAGGATTCAGCGAGATAAGGCACATTCGGTACTCAGCTCACCATAAATGCTCAACAAACGCAACGGAGATGATCATGAGCTACCAAAGCAAAAGCTGCATGCATGGTTTGTGGCGTGGGCAGGCACCTCAAGGCGGCACGCCACAGAAAGGGGCTTGGGGCTGGGGGAGCTCACAGACATCTCCAACCTGTGCAGAGCGGCATGATGGGTTCAAGTGCTTTTTTGGCTTCCGTGTGGCGGGTAGCAGGTTTGTATCTCCAGCTATGGTAAACTGAGTGTGCACAAAGACGCCAATGCAACCAGCCAGCTCTTACCCTCCAGCCCCTCAGAGTCCCTGCCTCTTCCCAATCACAGAAAAGAAACAATTTGGGGAAGAAATTCCCTCCCAGTGTGACACCCCCCACTTGGGTAGCTGCTCTCACTTCTGCAGACTGCTTTCCAGGTCTCCCCCAGTGCATACAGATGTGGACGCAGCTGCCAGATTTTGTTTAATGTTCTCCATCTACACGCACCTTATCCCATGTGGCTGCATTGTTGTCCCAGTTACCAGTGTTGGAGGCAGCATACTGTCTCTCAGGATAGCTTAACCGTCATTGATGGTCTTAACATTTCCCGACTTTAGGACATCAGGTTAGAGGGTTTTTTCAATGTCAAATATAATGCAGTGATCTTTGTGCCCAAAGCTCTTTTATTCTGCTGAATCTTTGTCTTTGATTTCCTTTAGAGAGATTCTAAGGACAGGATCAAAGCAGTACTACACTTGGATCAGGCAAGAGGTGTCTCTCCAACACTCCTCTGGCTGAGTCCTTCCCCATAGGGTAAGGAACCCCCAGACCAAAGGAACATGCCCACTTGAAGTCCACAACCCCCCTTCCAGGTACCTGGGACCCCCAGAAGTCCCTGCCCCAAGCTCATCTCCAGACCTGCTCCTGGGTCTCTCCTTCTGAGGTCCAATCTCATCAATAGTGAGCACAGAGCTGGACCCAAGAAATGGCTAAGGGGACCTGGGATTGTGGTCAGAGTTTGGACATGTGGGCTGTGGTGTCCATACACATCCACAGGAGGTCCCTCCCAATGACCTAGAAACTAGAAAGAAAATGGGTCTGGAGACCAGCGACTGGCATTCCCCATGTCATCACACTCCAATATGGAACTCCGAGGAGTCTGAGAACTTTAAACATGAACCTGGCCTTCAGTGGTTGTGAAAATGCATTTGACACAGTAGAAGGACAGAACACATTGTATTTAACAGTTCGTAACCTGATCTATGACTCAAAACTATTTAAGCATATGGGATACGAGGCTCCAATTGTACTCTTACTTGGAACCCTGGAAATTATTAGGAGGAGTCCTGGGTTGAAGGTTGTGACCATTTTTGTAGTCTCTTCTATGTCTATATTGCCACATTGCTTTTCCAAATAGCTACACTGGTTTACCATTTACGACTGTATCCATTTCATTATACTTTCTCAGCCACTGAGGATTATAGTTGCTGCTGCTATTATATCTGCTGATTCAGTAGGTGTGAGATGGTCTGTCAACATTGCTTTACTCTGCATTTCTTTGATCACCTGCAAGAATAATCATAAAAACCACCATTTATTGAGTGTTTATATGCCAGGCACTATTGTAAAATGCTCTGCCTGCATTTTCTCATTCACTCCTCCTAGGAACTCTTTGAAGTATATACAATTAGGATACCTATTTTAGAGATGAGAACAATGAGCTTGGAGAAATAAAGGATCTTGCCCAATATTGCAGTTAGTAATCAGCGCAGCCAGAATTAGAAACTTGGTACATTTGACACCCAAATCTGTGATTTTTTAATTGTTATACACATCTTGCAGGTGTCTATTTCCTAAATGTATTTCCTCTTTGGTGAATGACTTTTTTATTATTTTAAACTTTTTATTTTGGACTAGTTTTAGATTTACAGAGGAGTTGCAAAGATGGAACATAGAGTTCCCACATACCCTTCACCCAGCTTCCCCTAGTGTTAGAATCTTACATAACCATGGTCCATTGGTGAAAACTTAGAAATTAGTATTGGTACATACTATCTAGGGACTTCCCTGGCGGTCCAGTTGTTAGGACTCTGCACTTCCACTGCAGGGGGCTAGGGTTCAATCCCTGGTGAGGGAACTAAGATCCCACAAGCCGCATGGCGTGACCAAGAAAAAAAAAGAAAGAAAGAAACCATCAAAAAAAACTATCAACTTCTCCTCAAAAACCAACACAAAAGATGGAGACAACCACAATGTCCATCAACAGATAAGTGGATAAAAAATTGTGGTCTATCCATACAATAGAATTTTAGCCATTGTATTGGTTTCCCAGGGCTACCATAACAACCACCACAGACTGGGCGGCTTCAACAACATAAATTTATTTCTCACAGCTCTGGGGGGTGGGAAGTCCAAGATCAAGGTGTTGGCAGGCTTGGTTTCTTATGAGGCTTCTCTCCTTGGCTCAGAGATGGTGGCTTCTTGCTGTGTCCTCAGACGGTCTGTCCCCGTCTGTGTTGTCTGTGTCCTGATCTCTCTTCTTATAAGGACACCAGTCATATTGGATTAGGGCTCACCCATATAAACTAGTTTTACTTTAATTACCTCTTTAAAGGCCCTATCTCCAAATATAGTCACATTCTGAGGGACTGGTGGTTAGGACTTCAACATATAAATCTTGGAAGGACATAATTCAGCCTAAAACAGACACAAAAAGGAAGGAAGTACTGAAATGCACTACAACGTGGATGAATCTCAAAAACGCTATGCTCAGTGAAAGAAGCCAGACAAGAAAGGTCACATAGTGTATGATTCCATCTATATTAAATGTCCAGAAAAGGCAAATCCACAGAGACAGAAGCAGATTGGTGGTGACCAGGGACAGGGGTGAGGGGGAATGAGGAGCAACTGCTTGGCAGGTACAGGGTTTCTTCTGGGGGAGATGAAAACATTTTGGAACCAGATAGAGGGGTTGGATGTACTAAATGCCACTGAACTGTTCACTTTAAAAGAGTTACTTTGGACTTTGGACTTCCCTCATGGCGCAGTGGTTAAGAGGTAAATCTAAAACTAGTCCAAAATAAAAATGCAGGGGACACGTGTTTGACCCCGGTCCTGGAAGATCCCACATGTCGCGGAGCAACTAAGCCCATGTGCCACAACTACTGAGCCCACGTGCCACAACTACTGAGCCCGCACTCTAGAGCCCGCAAGCCACAACTACTGAGCCCACACGCCACAACTACTGAAGCCTGCGTGCCTAGAGCCCGTGCTCCAGAACAAGAGAAGCCACCGCAATGAGAAGCCTGTACACCACAACAAAGAGTAGCCCCCACTCGCCACAACTAGAGAAAGCCTGCGTGCAGCAACGAAGACCCAACGCAGCCAAAAATAAATTAAAAAATTTTTAAAAAAGGTTACTTTTATGCTCTGTGAAATTTCACCTCAACAAAACACCCACACGCAGTTACCCACTTCCCAGAACCATCCTCCCTCTCATCCTCCCATCCGTTTCTGGGGTCGACCCCCAGCCTCCTGAAGTTCGCCCTTCAGATCCCAGGGTGCACCCCCTGACTCCCATGCTCTCGGTGCTGAGGCCCCCACTGCCCTCCTGAGGCCCTGGGAACATTCCTCCCTTCCTACAGCCAACTGAAACGCTGTCCTCTCTCCCAGCAAGTCCGGGTTTTCTGTTTTCCTGTATTTTCCCACGGAGCAAAGTTTGATGCTTTTGTACAGGCTGTGCCGTGTTCCCAGAGCTCATTAAACAGCCTCCCCTGAAAAAACAAAAACAGAAAACCATCTTGTCTACATATTTCTCCTACCTCTGCCCTGGATCCCTTCCTTTCTGCCTCTGTAGAGATCTAGCTTCATCATTTATCCTCGCACACTCACGTTTTTCTCTCTCTCTCTCTCTCTCTCTCTCCCTCTCTCTCCTGTATCTTCAAATTCTCCCTCACGTATGCTCTCTTCCCATTACGATGTCAGCCTGTTCCAGCCTCTCCTTCATAAAGAGTTTCTTTCCTTCCCTCCACACCTCTCTCCAGTTCCTGCCCTATTTCTCTGCCCGTTAGTGTGAGATTCTTTTTTACCTTTTAAATTGGAGTATAGTTGCTTTACAATGTTGTGTTAGTTTCTGCAGTACAGTGAAGTGAATCATCTATACATATACATATATCCCCTCTTTTTTGGGATTTCCCTCCCATTTAGGTCACCACAGAGCATTGAGTAGAGATCCCTGTGCTATACAGTAGGTTCTCATTAGTTATCTATTTTACACATAGTAGTGTATACATGTCAATCCCAATCTCCCAGTTCATCCCACCCCACCTTTCCCCTCTTGGTGTCCATACATTTGTTCTCTACATCTGTATCTCTATTTCTGCTTTGCAAATAGGTTCCTCTGTACCATTTTTCTACATTCCCCATATATGCGTTCATATATGATATTTGTGACTCACTCTGTATGACAGTGTCTAGGTCCACACACATCTCTACAAACGATCCAGTTCCATTCCTTTTTGTGGCTGAGTAATTGTCCATTGTATATGTGCCACATCTTCTTTATCCGTTCCTCTGTCGTGTAAGATTCTTGAAAGAACTGTTGCCTGTTTCTCCTCCTTTCACCCCTGAAGTCACAGAGGCACCCTGGTGTCAGTCTCACCCATCCACTTGAAACGACACCTTCCGCTAGGTAATTCCACCACCTTTAGCTTCCCAACCTAGCTTTCTCTTCCTCTAAGAAGCCTCTGCTGGCCCCCAAGTCTGGGATGAGACCTCCTGGGTGTTTCCCAGAGCACCCAGGCTTACTTTGGCTGGAGCACCTGTCATATTGCACTGTGGTTGCCTGTTCAGCCCATGTCCCCTCCAAGATGGTGAACACCTGAAGGGACACATCTGGGTTTAAAAAACACTCTACACACAGCTCCTGAAAGCACTTGGCATGTTGTGTCAATGGACTTATCTCCCTGTAATTTTCTAGGTGTCCAGCAACACTTATCAGATAATCTTTCATTGTTTCCTGGTTCCAAAATGCTAAACAATAAATTTTTATATTTAGCCAAGTTTATTTCTGGGTCTTTTCTTCTGCTCCGTTAACCTATGTTTATTTATTTTGAACTTTCATGTATTTTAAATACCGACCTTTTAATAATTTTATTATAAATATTTCCTCTGTTTTTTAAAATAAAGTTTGAAATTATTTTGTGTATCTCCATTAATAAGTCTCTTGGCTTTTTTATTCTGTTTATATTGTCTATAAAACGTCTCACCGAGAAAAATCCTCTTTCAATAACATTTAGCCTTCCCATATGAAGCATAGTATAATTATTTATTCAAATCTTTATTTATGTATTCCAAAAATATTTTATATATTGTTTTCTTTCTAGAGATTCTGTATTTCTGGGTACCATGTGCCCTTTCATTACTTTGCCTTGTAATATGTATATATATTTTGCTTTGTGTGTGTATATAATATATATATATTCAATCATGTGTATAAAGTATTTCAAAATAAAAAATAAAAAAGATCGTAATATCTCAATTGTTTTATTCTCATGTAATGAAATGTTTTTAGTAAATTCATAAGGATGATTTCTCTTTTAATAATTTCTTTCAAGTTTCTTCATCGCAGTGCGTTCAAGAATGCTCCTTTAGCTATACTTATCTAGCATCTAATAATGTACGTTATTATGCCCTCTTAAAATGATGACATCCTTGTCTCTCTTTCCAATATTGTACTCCTCTTATTTATTTTTCACATCCAGTTACATTGTCTGATCTTTGTATTGCTTCAAACACTCATCCTCCATCTGTCATTGGAAGGGAAAATCAGGGGTTCTGATGGGAGTGTGATCCAAGCTTAGTCAGAGGTACAAAGACAGCTGAGTTTCCATGAAATCCTTTATTGATGACAGTGAAAAGGAGGCGTGGTCCCAGGTGGAGGTCGGGGAGTTGATAGGGAAGGTTTCTTCCACTATAACTGATACAGACATTAGGTTGTTAAATCCACGTTCAGTTTTGACGAAGTTAACCTTCCTTAGGAATCAGAACATTGGGCAGTACACATATAGGATTCTAAGTATCATATAGGATTCTAAGTATTCTAAGTATCTAAGTATTTTTGTACTAAATGTTCTTTAATCCTGATAGCCAAAAATGGTTGTTTTTTAAGCTCTCATGCCTTTGATTAATTTCTAAACTAAGAATGACAAAGAATTGTCTTCTGGCAATAAATATCTTCTGTCTGTTTTGGAGCCCCACCTGTCCCACCCTCCTGAGCAGTGCCTAGTCTGCACTCTACCTAAATGGCTTTCCGCTCTGAGCCTCAGTTCTCTTATTGATTAAAAAGTCATTGGACTAGATGACTGCTGTGAACTTTTGGGGATGTTGACCTATGTTGAAAGCACATTTCCTATTGGTATTAGCTGGTTGATTAATGGATTTGTTGATGATACCATCACAGAGAAATATGTTTCTGTGGGTGTGGTTGCCAGGCACTGATGAAAAGCTATGTAGGGGGGTAGAATTGAGGCTGGGCTAGAGCTGGATCTTCCAGGTTCCTTCTAAAAACAAATGTCAAGTCCAGGATTTTAGAAATAATTATTTGAACACACAGTTAAACATCACTTCTTTTGTGAACCTTTTCCAAGTATCCTTCAGACACAGAATTTCGCATGACTTCCTGAATGCTACTTTGTATACACCTCTGTTCCCTTACTTTCCACACTTCACCTGAATTATCTTTTACTTGTCCTTTGTCCCCACGAGAGAGTAAGTTCTCTGTAGTGTGGGGCTGTGGCTTATGACCTCTGTAAGGCTATAAGCCTCCAGCTAAGCCCCTGGCAGGTAGCAGCTGGTAAGAGAACTTCTGTTGAATACGTGAGTGAGACAGAGAGAGAGAGTAGGTGAGTAAATGGCTTGAAACCAGCTCTGTGGTGTAGAGCTATGCTGTCCAACATGGCAGCCACCAGCCACCTGTGGCCACCTAAAATTCACTAAGATTAAATGCAATAAAAACTCAGTTTCTCCATCACACTGGCCACATCTCAAGGGCTCGAAAGCCACACGTGGCTGGTGACTACGGTATTGGACAGCACAGATTACAGGAAATTTCCATCATGGCAGAAAGTGCTTTTGGACAGTGCCGGTCCAAACTCTTATCTGTATTACACACACACACACCCCGTGGAATTACAGGGACTCTCCGGTGGAGTTACAAGGAGGGCCATCTCACTGCAAGAAATTTAGCTGAGTACTACCAGATATGTAGGGCTCCACCGCTTTTGACGGGATGGGGGTGGGGGGAGAAGAAAAAGTTCTAGAGGAAGTAAAACGGGATGCCTTTGCTCCTAGACACCTTCTACTCCCTACTTCAAGCCCTCTTAGAGATCAGGATGCAAGGGGAGACCCAACTGCCATGATGTTAGCCAGGATTTCATTCCTTTCCCAGACAATAAGCCTTCCATTATATTCCCATTACTCTATACTTTCGATTTATAAAGGGAAACTCCCATGTCTCACATGATAAATCATCTTTATTTATTTAAGGCTGGGAAGGGGCCAAAAAGCCAACCGTCAGTGAACAGCATGCTGTAACCACAAATGCCTGCCTGGAGAGCCCTCGTGGAGTGCACGCATTCCCTGCCGATCCCAAAGCGCTCTTTGTTGGGCAATGTTTGCCAGGACATTTTCAAGTGTGCTGTGTGTTTGTCCCTGGGGCTTGACATTAAGCTCTGCTCATCCGTCACCATCTGAAGGTCCACTCCTTCAGGAGAGATGCCTGGCCACAGAGATGACAGCCCCCTTTAGCCAATTAGGGCTGTGCTCAGACACGGCCAAACTCTCCCATTCCCTTTTTGGAAACGACAAGCAACGGTTACTGCAGGCAATAGGGAAATGCAATCGCTGGATTCTTAATAAAAATTCAAAACTGCCCATGATATTCCAGGCAGCAGCTTCTATGAATGGAAGATTTTACATGAAAAAGATCTCAGAATTCTACTAAATAACAAATGCCACATAAACCATGAATTGTCACAATCTTAGGCTGGACAAATAGAAGGGGACCTTCATATCAAGAAAGTAAGTGTCCCACTATGTTTGGCCCTGGGAATCACACACCAGTCCAGGGATGGGGGCAACACATTGGGATATTGTCTAGAGGGGAACACCAGGAAAGTGACAGAAATGGTGACGAACTATTGCCTTTGTCTACGGAAACCATATTAGCTGACATTTCTCTGGACAGAAGGATGAGGATTCAAAATAAGCCATCAGGGTGAAATTATGACGAGGTAGATCGCAAACAATAAGGATGGACTCTGGCAGCAAAAAAAGAAAAAAATTACCTGGTGCCCCAAAATTTATTTGTGAAAGTAAATGCCTAAGAGTTTCAGATAACCACAAGCTCATTATAAGGCAACAGCATAATTGGAATATTAAAAATAAAAATGTAAATGCTCGTGAATGATACAGAGTGAGTGGGGGTACCTAAGAGCGCCCCCAGTGCTGAAGAACCAGTGTTCACCTCCAAGTGCTATCTTAGGAAAGGGGTTCAGAGCAGCGTGATCAGGATGGCATGGGCGGGGAGTGTTGAGTCTGGACAAAAAGTATTGGCAGCACTGATGGATCTCTGTGGACCTCTTAAGGGTCACCTTATAGGGGAGAGATTAGATAGACATTTCACCTGTATGGCTAATGGTTCTGAACAGGTTTCTGAGCAGAGAAAAGAGATGTTCTCGCGCTTTTCTCTGTGCTAGGGGCACCAAGCTAGGGGCATGATTTCATTTAGTCCTTAGGATAACTCCAGCAGGTAGGTCTTGTTATCCTCATCTGACACCTGAGAAAGCTGCTTATTAAATATCAAGCTCAAGGTCACAAGCTTGTAAGTGGCATAGCTGAGATTCAAACCTGCGCCTACCTGCCAACCAGGTCCCCTTCCTCCAGGGAGTCTCCCCTGACTATGTCTCCCCTGACTATCTAGGAAGTCTACCCCCTTGACCTTTGACCTCTCTCAGGTATCACCTTTCCTCTCAGGCTTCTCCTCCTTCTCTCTCCATCCACTCCCTGGGATCTCTCCTCCTCCCCCCTCCGCAGAACCCACATACAACGTTTCAACTTTCATCACTCGCTGTTGGTGAGTCCTAATATTATCGCCTTAGCTGACCCACTTGCCAATTTCCATTGCTCCATTTCTACCCCCAGGGCAGTTTCATCACTGTTAGGTGCACAAGGTTCTGGGATGACTGAATACAGCAATTAGCATTGCTTGAACATCTACCAGGCTCAGGGTGAAGTGGGGTGTGTGTATGTCTGGGGGGGGTGATCAGAAAGCAACCAACAGGAACAAAAAGATGCTCAGAAATCATCGTTTGATTGTCAAGGAGCACATTCTCTCCATAATTAGCTAGCACTCAGTCCCCGCCTTCCAGGAATTCCCCGTCCATTGGGAGAAAAAAGACAAAGACACACTAACCAATAATTCAGGAATTGTGAAGTGACGCATGGGAGCACAGAGGGGGAAGAGTGAGGGTCTGCAGAGGTGTCACGGCCAGTGTTCTGGAGGAGTTTGAGGGGGCAGACAACATGGGGAGGGCTTTCCAGGCAAAGTCACACTGGAAATAGAGGGTGTGGGGACTTCCCTGGCGGTCCAGTGGTTAAGACTCTGCGCTCTCAATGCAAGGGGCCCAGGTTTGATCCCTGGTCAGGGAACTAGATGCCGCATGCATGCCGCAACTAAGAGCCCGCACGCCACAGCGAAGATCCTACGTGCTGCAACTAAGACCCAGTGTAGCCAAATAAATAAATAAATATTTTTCTTTAAAAAAGAAAGAAATAGAGGGTGTGGAACTCCAGGCCTGGGGCCTGCACTGCTCAGAGATGTCAACATGTGTGGGGTGATTTGGGGTGTTAATCACAAAGGTCAAATTGTCAGCTAATAACAAGCAGAGGTGAGGTGACAGGCATTTGGAGTACACACGACTTAGGCACTCATGCTTGTTATTCATTAAGTTTGTTTACTAGAATAAGAGCACAGGGACTTTGGGAAGGGAATTTTGACTGTACCTGCTGATCAGTTATAGATGTGCTACCCTCTGATCCAGCAACTCCACGTTCGGACTCTACCTTACAGGAATGCTCATTGTTCAGCTCAGCATTTCTTTTTTGGAAACACTGGAACACTGGAAACAATGCAAATGCTTTTTGCCAAAGAATGACTTGGCAACTTATCAAACATCCATACAATGGAATATGATGGAGCTGATAAAAAGGAATGAGTTAAATACATATACATCAACATGGAAAGGTAACCATGAGAAACTGTTTTTTTTTTCAGCTGTAGATTAAAATATAGAGAGTGTAACTTCATTGTGCTTGTGTGTGTGTTCGCCCAGGAAAACATCTGAAAGTATGTCTCAAACTGTACGTAAGGGTTGACGCTACATAGGGGAGGAAGCAAAGTGGGGGGAAGGGGAGGATTTCGCTTTTTACTACACACGCTTCTGGGTTGCTTAAAAGTTTTGCAACAAACATGTAAAACTAGTCATTTAAAACATTTAAAATAACTTTTTTTACCGCGTTGCACAGCATGTGGGATCTTTCCCAACCAGGGATCGAACCCAAGCCCGCTGCATTGGAAGTGCAGGGTCTTAACCACTGGACGGCCAGGGAAGTCCCTAAAACGTTCTTGAATGAAACAAATACAAAGAAGACACTGGCCTGTAATTAAATTAAGTAAAATCTAATAAAATCTCTGCTCCATTCTTTCCCCACAGGGCCTCCCACCCACTGGATCTGAGAGCATGAACTGAGGGGGCAGACACGCAGGCAGGAACTGCAGCAAGTCGGTGCCTCCCGCTGCTGGACAGTGGTGAGTGGTGAGGGAGACAAAGTTTTGCAGTTCCAGCTGGAGGGGGGGCCCTGCAAGGGGAAGACAGCCCGTACGGAGAGATGGAGTTCTAGGAACCGACGTGTCTGATCCATTTCTGCCCTTCACCAGGCAACCTCTCTGTCATTGACTGTCCTCTTACCATCACTGTCCCATGTGCTAAGCAGACATCTCCCTTTCTCCTCCAGCCAGCATCACTCCTGGGGCCTGGCTTCTAACGAAGTCTCTCTTCTAACATAGCACATATACACACAGAACATCAGAATCTAGAACTGCAATATTAATGAACTGTAGAAACCCACAAAAAAATGACATGGGTGCTGGACCAATGCCTAAGATCATACCGTCTCTGAGCAACTGACCATACTTTTTTTTTTTTTTTTTTTTTTTTTTTGCGGTACGCGGGCCTCCCACTGCTGTGGCCTCTCCCGTTGCGGAGCACAGGCTCCAGACGCGCAGGCTCAGCGGCCATGGCCCACGGGCACAGCCTCTCCGCGGCACGTGGGATCTTCCCGGACCGGGGCACGAACCCGTGTCCTCTGCATCAGCAGGTGGACTCTCAACCACTGCGCCACCAGGGAAGCCCTGACCATACTTCTTAAATGCACCTGCTAGCCTTGTACACATCAAGATTTTGAGGACTTATTACAAGACCATACCATGCATTCCTCCAGTCTTTTACCAAGACTCTTACTCTATGCCAGGCTCTTTGCTAGTATATTAGTTAGCTATTGCTTTTGGCTGCTAGTTACAGGGACCCAAAATAAGAGTGTTTTAAACAAGCTATAGGGGGTATTTTTCTCTCACATAATAGGAAACCCAGAGGTAGGGAGTCCAAGACTAGTATGGTGGCTTCTTGATTTCATTAAAAACATTCTGTATTTCTGCTTTATCTTTTTTCCACCATTTTTATCATGTGGCGTCCAGTCTCAAAATTGCCTCATGATCACAACATGGCTGCTGCACTTCCAGTCATCACACCTAAAGTCCAGTCAGTGGGGAGGAGGAAAAGGAAATGACAATAAAGGCATACTTTCCATATGAATCAATCTCTTTCAAAACAACTTTAATGGAAACTTTACCCAGTTTTATTTGTATCCCATTGACCATCTCTATGTGCAAGGAGAATGGGAAATGTAGGTTTCTACTACAGCTCCTGACAATACAGAGGTTCTGTCAGTAAGGAAGAAAAAAAAAGAGATACTAAGAAGACATTTCTCACAGCTGGGCCCCATGGGTGATGCAGAGATTAAGACCCTGCTCTACCCTCAAGGAGTTCAGGCTTCAGGGAGGACAATTTCCTTCCAAAATGGTTAAAAGAATAATTACATCTTGAGACAGAAACTTTCATCTCGAGAAGGAGACTCTGTAATTTAGGATGGCATTATCCCAGAAGATTCTAGACTGCAGAGAATTTTGCTGAGTTTGTTTTCGTTCACTAAGAATTGTGTTTCTGTCTTTGAAATCTGCTTGGGCCCTGCTCCTATCCACCAGCATTTATGTTCCTCACAGCTCTGTGGTAGGAAATGGGAGAATTTTTTGCTAATAGCAAATGTCCACAGAATTTCTGGGCAGATTTCCCTGAAAGACAAATGACAGCTAGACACAGAAGGTGCTGCAGTCCTGTCTGTCCCCTCCCCCTCCCCTAGGCTTATCCCAATCATATTCAGGTTGTGGGCACCAATGGCTGCGGCTTTATTAAGAGAGGGATTCCACTAGGGAGGGTGTAAAACCCTCTGTGCGTTATGTGGCTTTAACTCCAGACCCAGGAGAGACCCAATTTTTCTATTTCATTTTGAGCAGATCCCTTGTTTTCTTAGATAAAGTCAATGTGGCGGGCTCTGACGGTTTTCTGCCCCCAGGGGAGAGGGGTGGATTTCAAGCTAGTTTCTTCTATTTCTAGCTCAGCCTGGGGTGGGGATTTCCCCTGATGGAGCTAAGAACAGAGGAACCCGGAGCCGGAAGCCTGGGGGTGAGCACCCCCTGCTGTCACCTTGACCTCTGCCATTCACCTGTGCCACTGCCCTCTGACTGCTCAAGGGGCAACCCAGAGGCTCGGCGGTAGGTGGGAACGTCATGATGGGCGTGGCCCTGAGAGAGGGTGGGGCACCGCAGACGGCCTTGGGGAGTCCGCAGGAGAAGTGGGGTCGGGGGCACGGGAGGAGCAGAGCAGGGCCCCACAGACACCCTGACAACCTGGAGAATGACTCGCACATCAGCGCAGGTGTGTCTGACCCGGTTGTCTTTCATTCAGCCTTAATTAGGAGCGTTCTTTCTGCTGGGCGCTAAACCAGGCACTAGACACGCTGTCCCTGCCCGGGGGCGGGAGGAAGTAGAAGGTCCAAGGAGGGCGCTGTACGAGCTCAAGGAGAAGCCCTCCAGTTGGGCTGATGGGCACAGAAAGCTTCCGGGAAGAGGCTCACCCAAATTGAGTTTCAAAGGATGGATCAGGCAAGCAGAGACTGGACGGAGCTGGGGTGGGGCTCTCTAAGCTTGGCCAGTGGCTGCCGGCCTGCCCTGGGGGGATGGGGGTGGTACAAGGTGAGGCTGGGGAGGATGGGCGGGGCCATGATAACAGGACCACCCTATCAGGAGGAGGATGCTCCGGCCCAAGGTACGTGAAGCAAGGAAGGACCAAAGATCGACGTGGCTGCGCGGAGCACAGCTTTGGAGCTGAGCCGCCCGGCAGTCAGGCAACAGCCTAGGAAGGAGAACCTGAACTCAAGACTAGTCAGGACACTAGAGGCGAAGGGACAGATGCACAGGCTGCCAAAGAGATAAACCGATAACCGCTGGTGAGTGATGGGGTGTTGGTGGGAAGTCAGGCGCCACGGAGGAGGACAGCCTGGTGTGGGGACGGGGTGACTTTGTCCCAGCCTCACATTCTGAGCAGGGGAAAGATGCGTCCAGAGATTGTCTTTGTGAGTGGGGGGGTTTTGTGGGTCAGCTCGGGAAGCCCTCCCTCCGATCAGATCCGGGAGTCGGGAGAGAGTTGGGGAAATGCAGCCGATTCCCGCTCTTCTGCTGCCCCATAGGTCTGAAGACAAAAGAGGGTTGTCTCTACAGTAAATACATACAAGGTTCCCCTCGTGAGCATAACGTGCCATATGTAAGAAGGAGACGCCTCAAAGCCCGGCAGGGGCGGGGCAGGGGGGAATTTATATGGAGACTTCCTTGTCACTTGCAACAGGGAATGTATTTCTTCAGAAAACCCTGATAGGTAAGTGCTAGAATGAGCTCCATTTGACTCATAAAGAATCTGGGATCAGAGAGGGAGAGTAACTTACTCAAGGTGACCCAGCCAGTTAGTGACAAACAAACAGAGCATCAGGTTCCAGGTCTTGTGATTCTTGGGTCAGATCCAGGGAGGGAGTTTCACCCAGTGGTTAGCCCATGGACTTTGGAGTTTGGTTTGACTCCAGATTCTCCTTCTTACTAACCTCTCTGAGCCTCTGCTTTGTCACCTGTGACTTGACGGTAAGGCTTCCATCTTCACACAGGGGCGCTATGAGGCTTGAGTGAGATAATGCACTGGAGCTACTCCACTGTTGCCGTTACTTAATAAGGGGACTAGAGGGGACCCTGCTCGGTGGGCACGACCCAAGGCCAGGGAGTCAGCGTCAGTCAGTGGAACATGGATTTCCACTGGGTGGTTTTTCTTACACTCAGCATCCAAAACAGCTGAGTTCATCCTCCCTCCAAAGCTACATGCAAACCAGAGTCTGGTCCCCAACTGGGATTGGAGGGAGAATCTAAAACCCACCCTCCTGGACTTCCCTGGTGGCGCAGTGGTTAAGAATCCACCTGCCAATTCAGGGGACACGGGTTCGAGCCCTGGTCCGGGAAGATCCCACATGCCGCGGAGCAACTAAGCCCGTGCACCACAACTACTGAGCCTGCGCTCTAGAGCCCGCGAGCCACAACTACTGAGCCCATGTGCCACAACTACTGAAGCCTGCACGCTT
>NW_020838009.1:7191014-7276228 GCF_003676395.1 Aethalodelphis obliquidens
ACGAAGACCCAACACAGCCAAAAATAAAATTAATTAATTAATTAATTTAAAAAAAAAAAAAAAACACCCTCCTGGTGGGCCTGACTTAGCCTGAGGCAGCGTACAACACTCCTGGCAGACACAGGCCAGCCTCCTTTGTGGACCCACTGGGCTCAGCGATTCGGTCCACACTTACCAGTCCCCCTCCTCCTCCCTTTCTGCCCGGTCCTCCCCGTCCAGGAGTTAGGCTTTGTGGAGTCGGGCCCAGGAGTGGGGCGGCCTGACTCAGCGGCAGCGATCAGAGCCCTGGTCTCAGGCAGGGGCGTGGGCAGGGCAGGCGAGAGGGGTCCAGTGAGGGGTGGGGGAAGCATGTCTTTGGGCTCTGCCTTTTGCACAGTCTGTGCCAAAGGCAAGCGGAAGATCTGACTCAACCAGCTGCTTCTTCTGGGCTCTCGTCACATGCTCATGGTCGGGACCACAGGCCCCAGCGACAAGGGCACTTAATCATAAGCGACCCAGCTGACGAGCCCACTGTCCCATTTCTGGTAAGGTCCCATAGGATATCTTGAAATCTTGTCCATGGGGTTGCTATGGACCAGACACTCTTTTAATTCTAAAGTTCAAATGTAGCCTTTTCTTTTCCAAAAAAAAAAAAAAAAAATCTGCCACAATTCAAAGTGAACTGTGTTTCTATAAAAAGGAAAAAAATAGTACTTTTTCAAAAAACCATAGCCCAAACTGGAACATTTAAATATGAAACTGATGTATAAATATGCATACCCTCTCATAAAAATAGAGTGGTTTCAGTATATGTTATTTTTTCCCTTCATTGGTTGAATGTAATTGAAAATCCACCAAAAGCCATCCTGTGGTGAGTTAGCAGGTCACATCCCTCCCCCGCTTATGGAGACAACTGTTCATCCGGAGAATAGATCTTAGAGCCGCTTACAGGGACATGGTCTGTTGATGCAATAGTTATCCAGTCACCCGTCTCCGTTACCTCACACGGAGGTGTGTTTCCAGACCCCCAAACAGAGCTGAGGAATGGGTGGAGGCCTGAAAGAGATGGTGCTGAAGGGGCCACAGGGAGCATTTCAAAGGAGGGGAAGGTGGAGAAGACTCGGAGGTCCGTGTCCCCCTCAACGAGGTGCTGGGAGTACGCTTGCTCCAAGGAGAAGCTAAGGGAGCATCTAAGCTAAGGGAGCATCTCCTTGGAGGCGAGGCAACCGCATTGTGTAAGAGGCTTGGGTTCAGGTCCTGCTCCCTCTCTGTGTGGTTCTGGCCCAGTTATTTCACATCCCTGACTCATTCTAAACGGAGATGGATGATACTGATGCAGAGGTGTGCTGGAGTGACTAACTGAAAACATGCTTGCTCAGCTAGGAAAAGACGTGGGCAGTCGCTGGGTCACCCACGGAAAAGGGCTGGACGTGGCTGGCGCTCTGGCAGTCGAAGCATTTATTTTGTTTCACGAGAACAAAGAATTAAGAACAGGACCAAGAATAGCCACGAGTGGGGATGAAAAGACAAGAAGAAAGCATCTGTAGTACCAAAAAGTAAGTAAGTGATTAAACGCACAGGCACACGCATGGATGGGGGTTTGTCAAAGGACAGCAGGGCAGATGGAAGGAGCCCCCCCGTCCCATGGCCAAAGATGGAACAATCTCAGCAACACAGTAAATAAAGGAATATTGGATTATAAACAAAAGTATAACATAAATATGCATGCCTCCATACTGATGGAAATAAAAGATTGCATAAATTAATAAATGAGAGAGAAGAGACAAATGCCCCGTGCAGAAGAATCCCAAATCATTCCTGTTGGATGCTTCCGCCTACAGGAGCTGGAGCAAAACTCTCCATCCCTTCAGTGTGGGCTGTGTGTCCTGGCTTCCTTCAAAAGACCACGGGATGGAAAGAGGGGGCCAGAAAGAGTAGCTTTACCATGGAGAAGCCTGACCAACACTGCTCGCCCAAGCAATCAAGGTCAACGTCAGCGGCCATAAATCACATTGACAGTACGTACTGTTGATGCCGGTGTGATAGGATGTAAACGGCACTTTACCCCTTTGGTCTTCCTCGAAAAAGGAAGACCATAACCCCAGTCTCATCGTGAGTAACACGTCAGATCAATTCCAATAGAAGGTCAACCCCTCAACACTGTCTAGGCCACCCCAAAACAAGGAAAGTTGGATAAATCATCAGCCAACGGAGCCTAAGGAGATGCAGTGACGAAATGGAATGTGGTGTCCTGGATGGGATCCTGGAATGGAAAGAGGACATAGGGAAAAACGAAGGGAAAATCCAAATAAACTGTGGGCTTTAATGAATAGTAATGGACCACTGTTGTTCCATTAATTCTAACAAATGGACCTTACTGGTATGTAAGGTGACAATAATAGGAGAAACTTTGTGGGGGGAAGGGGGGTATAGGGGGACACTCTGTCCTATCTGCTCAGTGTTTCTCTAAGTCTAAAACTCTTCTAAAAAAGTCTATTAATTTAAAGAAGAAGGAGGAGGAGAGAAGGAAAGGTAATTCTTAGCACACTCCTCCATAAAGAGCTGACCTGAGGGAGGGCATGGTCAGCACATAAGGTGAGGGTGACCCAGAGGAGGGGAAAATGGGGTATCCTCATACCCCTCAAAGTTGCGGGGTGGTGGGTGAACCTCCAGGATGGGCCAGGGGAAGGAGCTGGTGTCAGGGAACCGAGTCCAAGGCTGTCCATGTGCCAGGGAATTCAATAGGAACACCCAAGGTGGGGAATTTCTGGTTCATTAAACTTGATTCTGTAAAGGAGGAAAATGTCTTTGCTATTTATAACCCCAAGAGCCTTCTAGGGAAGGGGCGCTCCATCCAATGAAGGCCCTTTTGTTCTGCCAAGCACCTCTTTGGATTCAGACCCGCCTGGAGCTGACTTCAAGGGGATGAAAGGGAGAGGGAGGGAGAGAAGAGATGGAGAAGAATCAGCAAAGTGGCAGAAAGCCGAGGGCTCCATGGGGTGAAAGGGGCAGTGAGAAGCCCTCCTGGAAAGTCAGCAGAAAGGACTTTTATAACAGGAATGTCAGACGTGCTGTTGTAAGTTGCTTGCATTCCTCCCCACCACCTGAACTTCCTTGGTGACCCACAACTCCCCCATAGAAGGTTCCACTAAAGTGATGGCCCAGGACATCCCCGGTGGCTTCCCTGGGAGAGAAAGAACGTGAAGAGTTTACATGGGCAATCACTTGAATGGAGACAAAGAGGCGACTGCAGGGCACAGAGCGGGAAACAATAATTCAGTAGATGTGGGACGCTGGATATGGAGCTGACTGTGAGAATGGAGACTCCCCGCTAGGGGGAACCCAGGCATCTTGGGGAGAGTTGAGACTTCCGTGCATCCTTTGGGGAGGGTCTGCCTGGAAGAGGGATGTCAGCCATTATCTCCTGGACCACCAGGGGCCAGGAGATGCCCGCTGACATCTGGGCTGCCTGCAATACTCTACCTCAGCGTTGGAGGGCTTGCAAGGGTGATTGGGTCCATGTGGGCAGCATGGCGGGGGGCACATGTCCAAGGAAGTGTGCCCGGAGGCTTTCTAGGGAAGACAGGTACCCGGAGCTTGCACTCAGTTCTCACCATGGAGCCCTGCACCCAGTAGGTCCTCAGCATACCCTAGTTCCTTTTCCAGTAAAGCTCTGCTTAAAGAACACGCCAGCCTGATTGCGCCAAAAGAACACAGTGCAGTGCTATTCCTTTCATGAGGGTGTGTGTTTGCGCCTCTGCTGACGGCCATCTCTTATGGGTAACGAGGAACACACCAATCACTAGTTAGCAGCCACAGAAAACATCTGTTTTTCTGCTTGATATTTGGAAATAGAAATCACTGAGTAGCTAAACTGATCGTGTGTGTGTGTGTGTGTGTGTGTGTGTGTGTGTGTGTGTTGGCGGGGTGGGGAGTGGGAGAGCAGGGAGACAGCAATAAGTGACTCTATTTAAAATCTCCCCCCACCACCACTACTGGGCATATACCCCGAGAAAACCATAATTCAAAAAGAGTCCTGTACCACAATGTTCACTGCAACTCTATTTACAATAGCCAAGACATGGAAGCAACCTAAGTGTCCATCGACAGATGAATGGATAAAGATGTGGCACGTATATACAATGGAATATTACTCACCCATAAAAAGAAACAAAATTGAGTTATTTGTAGTGAGGTGGATGGACCTAGAGACTGTCCTACAGAGTGAGGTAAGTCAGAAAGAGAAAAATAAATACCATATGTTAACACATATATATATGGAAACTAAAAAAAAGGTTCTGAAGAACCTAGGGGCAGGACAGGAATAAAGATGCAGACATAGAGAATGGACTTGAGGACACAGGGAGGGGGAAGGGTAAGCTGGGACGAAGTGAGAGCGTGGCATGGACATATATACACTACCAAGTGTAAAATAGATAGCTAGGGGGAAGCAGCTGCATAGCACAGGGAGATCAGTTCGATGCTTTGTGACCACCTAGAGGGGTGGGATAGGGAGGGTGGGGGGGAGACGCAAGAGGGAGGAGATATGGGGATATACGTATATGTAGAGCTGATTCACTTTGTTATACAGCAGCAACTAACACACCCTTGTAAAGCAATTATACTCCAATAAAGATGTTAAAAAAAAAAAAATCTCCGCCACCAGCTGCAGCTTGCTGGCTGGCACAGAATAACTGGCATGGGTTAGGCTTTCAATAAGTGGTGTCTGTGGTTGCTGTACTGTTGTCAGGAGGCACTGAAGGGTGGGGGTGGGGGGGAGATGGCGGGGCATGAGCATCGATCTCTGCAGTGGTAGAGCGAAGGCGGGTAGAGGGTTCTGGAAAAGCAGAAGCTTTAGAGCATCACCTTTGATGCTGGCCACAGGAGGACGAGCTCTCAGTTGAATGTGAGACAGATGTTTTAATCTGGACCAGACTTTTTAATACTGACATGTGACCAGTAAGTTTTTAGATCTTTCTGGGATGACATCAAACGAACTGAAAAGAACTGCATGGTTGCAGTTGGGATATTTTTTAAGTCAGTTCCTTGTCTGTATCCCCTTGAGTTCAGATTGTTCAGTGAACCAGTTATATAGTTCTAGATGTTCATGCAGACAAGTTTAGAAAACACTTGTCTGTAGATAGATGGACAATAAAAATCAAACTAGATAAGGAAAGAAAAGTATTATTCATATTTTTGTGAATAACATTACAGTTTTCAATGTAGTTTCTTTGTAACTTATTTTGATGTCATTTCAAACTTGCAGAAAAGTTGCAGGAAGAGTACAAGGCGCTCCCATATACTCTCCACCCAGATTCACCGATTGTTCACATTTTGCCCCATTTTTTTATTTTTCTCCCTTTACTGTCCGTTTATTTTTTCCCTTTCTCCCCTGATGTATATAGATCCATATATACGTATATATTGTTACTTTTATAATATGTCAACTACATTCTAATATCTTTATCAATATATTAAATGGTATTGTGACTATTAAAATAATAATAAATTTTAACAATATACTCATATATTTTAGACAGACACAATTTCTGAACCGTTTGAGACTAAGTTGCAGATATTATGCCCTTTATCCCTAAATACTTCAGTGTCTATTTCCTAAGAATAAGGTAGCTCTCTTTCATACCCACAGCGCTAGCATCAAAATCAGGAAATTTAGCATTGATGCTATTATCTAATCTGCAGTCTGTATTCAAAGGACATCATTTGTCCTAATAATCTTCTTTATAGTAAATTTTTTTCCTGGGTCAGCGGCTAACCCAGAATGTCACAATTTATTTAGTTTTCATGTCTCTTTCGCCTCCCTTAATCTATAAGAGTTCCTCAGTCTTTACCTTCCATGACCTTGGTACATATTTTAAAATACAGGCCAGTTAATTTACAGGAAGTCCCTCAGTGAGGGGTGATCTGATGTCTCCTCATGATTCCATTTGGGTTATACATTTTTTTGGTACAAATACCCCAGAAGTGATGTGTCCTCAGTACGTCCTATCAGGATGCAAATGAAGTGGACTCATCCAGCTATTGGTGATGATAACGTTCGCACCAAGGGATGGTCAGATATTAAGAGAATTGGGTTGCACCGGACACTTTTATAAACTGCTTTTTCACTTAACAATTTACTGCAAACGTTTGGTATGTTTTAAATATTCTTACACAGAATCATTTTAATAGATGCATAGTTTTCCATTGTCACGTCATATTTACTTACTATAACTCCTATAATTTTGCCAAATTGGAACATTTTACCAAATATCTCCTACCATGAGCAATGTGATGCTGAATGTTCTTGTAAATAATTCTTTTTGTATCCCAAAGACTAATTCCTGAGGGTGAATCCCTAGGATTGGAATTGACAAAGGCTATGAATACTTTTAAGGATAAAAGATGCCGTTCAAGGGACTCTGTCCTCACAAGCTTTGGTCAAACTTACGCTCCCCATCAGAGCGTGCGAAGGGGCCCACTTCACCATCTGTCTCCCTACACCCTCCCCAGCTTGGGGTTTTGTCATTTCCCCAAATCTTTTGCTTTAATTTGTAATCCTTTAGTTAGAAGATTTGACCTTTGCATATATTTTGGACCATTTACATAACTTCTTTTCTTTAGTTTCCTAATCATAGCCTTTGCTACTTTTTCCTTGAGTTTCCACCTTTTGTTATAACATACAGTACTTATTGTTATTATTGGATGAACAATTTGTAAATTGAGTTTTGAGTACTTTCTTGTTTTTTCTTTCCTTTGTGGTTTTTTTTTTTTTAATTTCCAAATAGCTTTCCTTTATTTATAAACAGAGTACATACTTGTGTTTGTAGTTTTGTCACATGCTTGTAAATATAGTTGTAAATAATTGCTCCACTGGTAATTAACTTGTGGTGTTAGGTCTGCAGGTTGAAGAGGACTACCTAGAAGCAAGCATAGTTTGGTGGTGAAGAGCACAGGCTTTGGGGTCAGGCCAACCTCGTGTTGAGTCCCGGCTCCGCTGGGTGACTCTGGGTGAGTCAGCCACACTGGGTCTCAATTTTCTCAACAGTAAACTAGAAGATAATAATAGGGTCGTGGTGAACATTAAATGAGATATTGTGTGTAAAACGCCCGCTCCTGGGCACTCAGTAAATGTCGGTTGTTAGACAGTTGTTTTGTTATTGAAACCCGGTCTACTGAGGACCACATTCAAAGAGACTGATTCACCAGGACGTGCGGAAAGGGCAGACACAGTGTCCAAAAGTGAGCCGCTAAGGACGAGAAGCGAGGCTTTTGAAGGAGTTCACGGCAGGGCCGGGTCTCAGGCTTGTTAGGTAACATCCAGCACTGACCTGCGTTACTGGCTCTTCCAGGAGACCCTGAACCCTCCTGACCCTTCCAGGTTCGAAGTTACAGCGTCTGAATGGTTAAGGGGTTGTTGTTTTGATGGGTTGACTTTTCTATGCTGCGCAGACGTCTGTCCCGTGGTGACATCCAACAGCTATTTAAGGTCCCCAGATGTACATCTGCAGGCTGCTGACTTGGAGTTGTAGCGTCAGTTGGTAGCACTTAGGAACCTCTAACTAAGTGAAGAATGAACTTGGAAAACATTGAGCCCAGTACCTGGCACACAGTAGGTGCTCATCCAGTGCAAGTTGTTTCCCTTTCCCCCACTCTCTCTCTCCCCGTTACTAATGGACACAGCAGATGACGGGGAAAAGCATGAACCAGCAGCCCAGTCCCGGTTCTGGTCCTGTTCATTACCTACTGTATAATATTGGGCAAGTTAGGTACCCTCTGAACTTCTCTTTGCTCCCCTATAAAAGCATGGTTTTGGGGACAACTTGCTTTCAAAGAGCCCTTCCAACTCTAATATCCTATGATGTTATCATATAAGATTTGGCATAACTGCTTATCCCCGGAAGCTCACACCCTTGAGATACTTATACACACTCAAGAACCAAAACACGAGGCGTGGGATGAAAACTGCGCCAAGAAGGAACGCCCGAGGGTCTGCAAAAGGGCCTCCACCCGCGTAGCCTCTTACCTGACCCGCTCGCCAGGGACTCAGTGCCCCTGCAGAAGCTCCAATTTGTCCGTCACCCCCCCCGCCCCCCGCAGAGGCCAGGCTCCCTACTCGGCTCCACTAACTCACTACTTGTCAGGCCCCAGCTATGCAGTTGTTGGTAGGGAGAGGGCGGAATTCTTTCCAGCCTCACGATGGAAATTTAAAGAAAATAATGTGAGACCTTCACAGATAGCTGCACACTCACCACCACAAATGGCAGCATCACAAAGACAAATATATAACATTTCAGAACTTGGGAGCGACCCATGCTCAGAAAGGGAGCAATTTGGCCGATACATGGCCATCCTGTGGTACAGCAGAGGGAAAAAAAAGCAAAGTTTCTAATTACCCGGCCACAATCCTGTATTTTGATGTAAAAGAGAGGAAATAACTGAGCTCTCTTCTAGTCACAGACACACCAAGGGGCCAAGAGAAAAGCCTTCTGCCCAGATCACTGCTGAGCCCACAGCTGGCCTTCGGCCCAGGCGGGCCCAGCCAGCGATCCTCAGATGAACCCCCAGAAGCCGACAGTGGCCCACTTCATCCTCCCCCCCTTTTGCAGGGGCATCAGCAGCAATTTCCTTCTCAAAACCTCTTCACCCTCTTCCGTGTCCTTTCTCACACGTATGTGTTGGAATAGGAGGAATTGGGGTCAGGGAGATCAAGTAACAACCCTAGTTTACTCAGGAATACTGCAAACCAAATCACAGCTCATCCTGTGCACTGGGCACTTCTGATCTGGGCTCCCATCCCTCCTTCACTCTGTGCTTTCTGGAGCTCTGACACATCCTTCATCTCCACTGAATGTCACCTGTGGTCACGAGGTCAGCCAAGGTCTCCTCTATTATTGGGCTGCAAAATTAACGGAATCAAGCTTCAATCCTAAGATTTTTAGGGCATGACTCACAACCCATCTCAAGGACTTGTCAGAAGCGTCAGCACAGACAGTCTAGCAGGAAAGGATGCTACCTTCCTAAGAATGCTTGGGGAACGCTTAGCTGTGCCTCAGTTTCCCTTAGCATCCCTCTGAGCTGCGGGTGCTCGAGGCTAAGAGGACTTCCCCACTGTCCGGGGGAGACAGACTTTGCAGCGTTCCCTGTCTCACAGCATAGAAGCAATTATTGTAGCCCCCCCCCCCCCCACGACAACCCTCACAGAAACACACGCACCCGGCTACCAGCCTGTCTGGGGTTTACTAGTCATTCATCTTATTTTCAGGATGTATAGGCAGGAGAATGAAAGAGAGACTGCACGGCACGGGTGAGGAGAAAAGGAGAAGAAACTTGGGAAAGGGGAATGAGGGATCCTCTTGTGCTGGTGCTACCTTGCGTCCTGACACCGCTGACACTTGATGTAGGATTATTTTGACATTTCTCCTATCCAGACAACAATAAATCATAAACAAAAATCAGTTTATCAGAAAACATACAAGGACAAAATATTAACACAGATAGTTGTGATAGTTGCCCCTCCCACAGCCTAACACAGCAAATTCCATATCTGGCCACGTTTCCCCTCCCCTTCCTTCCATGGGCGATCCTGGGTCTGCCATCTTGGTTCCTGGGCTCCGGTTCTGACAAAACGTGGTCATACCTCCAAGAGGTGAAACAGAGGGCAAACTGATTTCCTTCACTGATTTGGAAAAGGGCAGAAATGTTGCTTATGGGAAAGAAGAAAAGATTTAAAGAGGGAGAGGAGGAGTGAGGGAGTCAAAGGCCCACCAAAGTTGGATTCGAGGACAGCTTTTCTCAGGCACTGAAGTGAGGAAGTGAGAAAGAAAGAGTCACTTCATGGGCAAGGGGGAGCTGTAAAGAGCCAAGGTAATGGGGAGAGAGGATTTGTGAATTGTGAAATTCTCCTCTGACAGTCTTCGAGGGGTCCCGGTAAAGAATTTGGAAAGACATTTGGAAATTCAATCCTTGCCTCCGATAGGGCATTCGTTTATTCTTCAAGATCTTCATCGGAAGCCATCTCCGGAAATCTTTAGCATGACCTCCTAGTGACTTCCCATGTCTCTGAATTCCTAGTAGGCAAGTCCCATCTCAGTCCCCAGAGCCCAGTAATCTCCTCAGGAGCGACCCCTGATTTTGTGGCATTGGGTGGGAGGTGGAGTGGCTTGTGTTAGGCCATTCGGGCTGCTCTAACAGAATACCATAGGACGATGAAAATTTATATCTCACAGTTCCGGAGGCTGGAAAGTTCAAGATCAAGGCACTGGCAGATTGGGTAAGGGCCACTTCCTGGTTCCTGGACAGCCATCTTTCACTGTGTCTTCACATGGCAGAAGGGGCAAGAGAGTTCTCTGGGGTTACTCTTCTAAGGGCACTAACCCCATTCACGACCAGGAGACTCAGTCCGTCTCTGCCTTGCACGTGCTGTAGGGACTTGAGAGAGGTTTCAGAATGTCAGGGTCCCCATCGGTTAAATGATGGGTATAACTACGGGCTACTTAAAATGCCCTCTAGCCCTGAAGACCCTTCACGTGGAGAGCTGGCCCCCTCCTGGTTGATGTTGGCCTGCAGAGCCAGGACCTGGGCTACCTCATGGCTTCTCATTGGGTGCAGGCAGGTCTTGGGGCTCCAAAGACTCCTCGGATATCTGAAGCCTTGGCCTCAGTCCTGGACCTAAGGCCAAGACACTGCTGTCAGCTCAGGTCCCAGTAGGGTGACAAATGGTCTGGGTTTGTCCAGAGCCTGAGTGCTTAAACTGGTGAAGTCTGGGACAAACCAAGACACAGTTGGGTGCTCCTGCATCCCCTCCCAGTGTCCTCTGGGCTGCTCTTCCGCTGGGTGGACCCTGCTCCACAGTCCCACCCCCTTCCCTGCCATCTGATCACAAAGCTCTCAAGCCTTGGGCCAGCCTCTCAGGGAGGGGCTGGAAGAGGAGGGTGCTGTGATAAAGCAGCCAATAGGAAGCCAGGAGGCGGGAATTCCAGTCCAAGCTCCGCCAATCACTGATGGTGAAACCTCAGGATTTAATCCCTGATTTAATCACTGTAAACCTAGGTCTCCTCATATGTCACGCAAAGAAATAGATACGGGGGTGAGTGTGTTCCTACGTCAAAGTGATTAGAGGACTGGACTCTGCAGTCAAAGAGGACAATGTTTGAATCCTGAAGGGCCATTTATAAGCTGGGTGAACTTGGACAACTCACTTAACCTCTCTGAGCCCAAATTTCCTCATCTGTAGAATGAAGATAATATCCCTGTTTTGGGGACTTTTGTAAGGATTAAGTGGGATGAGGTTAAGTAAAGCCTTTAGCCCAGTGCCTAGCACATCATAAGCACCTGTTATTATTACTACCATGGTTATTGTTCGCTACTCACTAACTGTGGCTCTAAACCACACTGAGGGGAAACTGGGGGCTCAAACCCCCTGGCATCATTTGTTAACCCAGAACATGTAGGCAAGCAAGACTTGTGCTATAGACTGAATGCGTCCTTCCAAAGTTCATGTGTTGAAACTTAATCCCCAGAAAGACGGGTAGGCGGTAGGGCCTTTGGGAGATGATTAGGTCATGAGAGTAGGTCATGAGAGTAGCATGACACTGAACTCCTCAGAGGCGGTACTATATGACTTTTCTCTCTTCTTCGCATGTCCAGCATGGGACCTTGCTGTCAGGCAGTCTCAGTACAGTAATAGGCTATGGTCCTGGGGTCCTCTGGGGCCCTGGGCCTCCAAAGGGGGTGGACTCGATGGAGGTTGGGGGGAAAGGCAGGAGGCTCATTTTCCAAAAGGGGCGTCTGTTTAATGATTGCCCTTTAAGATATAGTGGAGACTGTTAGGACTACGCTGAGAAGATGTTAGGGGAAGTGGTTGAAACCACATGGTGAGACAGGCAGACAGAGCAGGCAGAGGGTGGGGCTTATTTTAAGTGATCACCTCCCACCTCAAGCAGCCTGCCCTTGCCTGGTTCACTCACTGTTTTTAGAGCTCCCCAAGTGGCTGTCTGCAGGAACAGTGTCACCTGGACAAATTGACTGCTGGGGAAAATTCCTGAAAGCAGTTTGCCGGAACAGATCAATATTTAATTTCTAATGGGCAGTTTTCAATTAGATCCTAGATTGAGTGCCGTCTGATTGGTCACCTGTAACCACTGAAGGCCTTTGCTCCAGCCAGTGGCCGAGTGCAGCTGATATTACAGCCACGATACCCTGGGTGTTCGGTCCCACTGCTACACCTAGGGCAGCGGTTCCTAAGTGGGGCAGTTTTGCCATCCAGGAGACACTGGACAATGTCGAGATATTTGTGGTTGGCACAACTGAGAGATCTCACGGCCTCTAGTGGAGAGAGGCCAAGGATACTGCTAAACATCCTTCAGCGCACAGGACAGAGTCCCCACAACAAACAAAGGTAGAAAAACCTTGTCTTACTCAGGGCTTCCTCTCGCTGGTGGTCACAGTCACCTCCCTGATGGCCTCTCTCCCTCCAAGTTCACTCTTGAAAGCACCTTTGTTCGTGCCACAACTGTGCGCATGCACACACACACACGCACACCCCTTCACAGCACCGGTCACCCACGGTCCAAACTCCACCCACTGTGTAAGCTCTGCACACCCAGGGCCCACTTGTTTTTCCATTTTTCTTTCCCCATCTCACTCCAGTCTCTGAACTAAAGTCTATGTCCTGGTGACTCTCAGACTTGACTCTGCATCAGAATCTCCTGGGGAACTTGTTAAAACCATGGTTACTGGGCTCCGTCCCCAGAGTTTCTGATTCAGTAGCTCTGGACGGGGGGCTGCAGGATGTGCATTTCTTCTGGGTGAGGCTGCTTCTGCTGGGCTGGGGCCCACGCTCTGAGAACCTCCACCCCACACCAGCTTCTCTTCACCTCTCGTCCTGTCCCCCAGCCTCTGCTTCTGTCCAGGATGCCCTTGCTTACTGTCCTTCTACCCACCCGAGTTCTACCCTCAAGGTCCAGATCAAACGCCACCTCCACCCTGCAGTTGCCCTCCTCTGATGCCCAAGGGAAGAAATATGCCAGCCTCGGCCCTCTTTCAGTACTGTGCACCTCTCCGTGGACACTTACTTTCTTCTTTCACTGACAGTTACAGTGAGTCCTCTACACAGGAACGAGTTCCGTTCCGAGAGCACGTTCCTAAGTCCAATTTGTTCGCTAAGTCCAACAAAGTTAGCCTAGGTCCCCAACTAACACAATCGGCTCTCTAGTACTGCACTGTAATAGGTTTATCATACTTTTCACACAAATAATACATTAAAAAACAAAGAGTAAAGAAAACATTGACTCTTTCAGTACAGTACCTTGAAAAGTACAGTAGTACAGTACAACAGCTGGCATCCAGGGGCTGGCATCGAGTGAACAGGCAAGAAGCGTTACTGACTGGAGGAGGGAGAGGAGGTGGGAGATGGTAGAGCTGAAGGATTGTCAGCAACAGGAGACGGAGGACGAGCTGCAACATCACTCACGCCTGACGTTGATGGGACTCATGTTCGAATCTTTGAAAGGTCGCAACTTGAAGGTTCATATGTAGGGGTCCTACTGTATTTAAATGCATGCTGTACAAGCCAGGCATGCTCCGGAAGAGTAGCTGGAGAGAGTTTAATCAAAGGGGCTATTTACAAAGATGTGGGCAGGATTAAGGGAAACTAACAAGTATGCTGAAGCACCCCAAGGCTCGCCATGACCAGCCATGACCACTTGTTGGAAGCCATGACCACTGCGATGGACAAGGTGGGGAAATGGTCACTGGAATCAGGAGAGGGTCACCTGATAGGAGCTGCAGGCTTGGGAAGAGGAGCACAGACACCACTAGAGGGCAGCCTGGCAGGGAGGGAGTCTGGGGAATAAATACCCCAGCCTTTCTCTCCAGCACCCCCTGCTGTCCTGCCAGTGCCTCCCACGGGCTAAACCCAATAAGAAAACAGAAGGCAAAGGGAACATGATGCAGCCCATAGACGTCAGCCTCCCAAGGCTCAGAGCAGGTAGAGAAGGTTGGAGAGTGGACCTAGTGGGGCAAAGAGAGGGTCTCCAGCACACGACTTGTCTCCCTACTATGAAATCCCAGAGTTATAGCATCCATGTCAGAATTGTCCCCAGGATCCACGACAAGCCGGGGCTTTGCATAATAGAGTAGGTTATTAATAAATATTTGGTGAGTGAATCGTTCATCATTAGCTGGTGAGTATGTCTGGTGATTAATTTTCAGATATTTTATGGAATTTCATCACTCAAAGAAGTCTCTCAGAATATTCTAAGAATGTTTATAGCTCCACAGAAAAACCTGCCAGCTGAGGTCCCCATGACGTGGCTGGGAAACCCAGCTTATCGTATTTCCCAGCCCTGTCCACCAATTTCTCACTTACATATCACTTTATCTTTCAAAGCAAAGAATATAAACTGGGGTTGCATCAGGCTTGTGGAGGAATATTTTCTCAGATCTCAAGCAATCAAAGAAAACAGAAAGGAATGGAATCAACAACAGAGATACTAGTCTTTTTAAAGTGAAATATAACCAAACTAAAATTAAAGGGAAAAAGTTGTCTGCAAAACATATTTGCATTAGAAGTGATCATGAGTTCAAATTGATTAATTTCGTGTAAATATGTAAGAAAAACAACTTGAGCTTAAGAGAGAAGTGGTCTTCTATTCTAGCACAACTGGCAACAATTTATTGAGCACTTACTATGTGCTGGCAACTGTACTAAATGCTTTATGTATTCTATCTCATTTAATCCTCACAACTGGCATTTGAGCTCTGAACTGTTATGATTTTCATTTTCACAGATGTTGAAACTGAAGTACTGAGAGGATAAGTAAATTTTCCTGGTTCTCGTAGTTGGTAAAAGGCAGTATTGGAATTTAAATCCAAGTTGCCTAATTAAATCCAATTCTTGCTGGATAATAGATAGCTAAAAGTTGAAACCGTAATCACTATACAAATTCAATTCAATGACTACCTGAGTGCCATTTACACCTACTAAATTAATTAACGCTTTTTAAAATTACTATTCAGTTCCATTGCTGATGAGGCACTGGTGAAAGTTTATACCCACAGAGCTGGTGCCATGGTGGATGAATATACTGGGAAAGCAACAAGGCAGAACCCGTCAGAAATTAGGACCACATTCAGAGCGTTTCTACCATGATCAGAAGGCTGGTTCGCTGTCCTGCGGGAACAGGATTCTGCATGAGGGGCAAGGATGTGAGGTCTCTGGGTCTGGGCTTTGCAATCTTGGGGCAGGAGAAAGACAGTGTCTTCAGATATGGGATCCACTGTGCTTTCATCTACATGACCCAGCCCCATCTAGGAGCAGCTTCCTCCAAAGGATCGAGGTGGGGGTGGGGTGCGGCACTGGTCAGCCGACTGGGCTGGATCAGGCACAGGATATGGTCCTTCTGAAGCCCTGGGATGGTGTGACTCAGGCACTGGGACCCAGACAGATGGGCACAGCTGTCTTTGGAGTTGTAGCCTTCCCAGAAGACTCTTCATTTGCTCTCACTGACCGGCCCATGGCTGGTCCTAGAGGTGACTCATATTGATGTCCAGATGTTGAGCAGGTAGAGCGAGGAGGTAGCGAGGTGGAGGAGGTTCCTTGCTCCACCCTTCCTGAGCTGGAGGAGAGCGGCCTCCCTGCTGCCCCTGCTGGGAACTCTGAGAACTGCAGGGGTTTTCTGACATCCCGGATCTTGATTTCTTCTGGAGACAAAGCAGGAATCTTCTTCTGCTCCCTCCCTGTCATCTCTTTGCCTGATGCTACCGCTATATTTTAGCAGAAGCAGCACGCCGAGCATCCCAGCTCTGCCACTCACGCACTTAAACTCTCGCTTCCCTGCTCCGTCAACACTACTACCTGCCTCACAAGTCTTTCCTGAAACCAGAAACAGTGTTTCATAAAGGCCTGGCACACAACAGGGAATCGATAAATATTCACTTTCCCCCTTTCCTTATTTTTATCCCTTTAACGGATTACAGGTGAAAACACCTCGGAGTGGTCATTTTATACGATAAGGCCCATCTAGTGTGGGGCTTTCACCTCCCTCACACTTTTCTTACAGGACCAAAGGGCTGGACCTGGCGGCTGTTTCCAGCCTGCAAGAGTCAATCAATCAACCAGGGGCGGGCAGGGCAGTACAGCAGGGATCCACCAGGAGGCAGCAGAGAGCCGGCCTCCGCGGGCTCCGCTGGGCTGGGGTCTGCACAGGTGACCTCAAGAGCAGGGAGACTTTCCCAGGCTCTGTCATTAGAGACTGAAGGTCTGGGGGTTATGGGCTGTGTCACCAAACTGAAACTCTAGAGGCAAAGACCTAGATGAGCGTGAGCCCAGCATGGCTGTTAGCTTAAAGAGGAAGTAGTTCTGGGACTTCCCTGGTGGTGCAGTGGTTAAGAATCCACCTGCCAATGCAGGGGACACGGGTTCGAGCCCTGGTCCGGGAAAATCCCACGTGCCACGGAGCAACTGAGCCCCTGCACCACAACTACTGATAGAGCCCGTGAGCCTCAGCTACTGAGCCTGTGCACCACAGCTGCTGAGGTGCACACCTAGAGCCTGTGCTCCACAACAGGGGAGGCCACCGCAATGATAAGAAAGCCTGGACGCAGCAACGAAGACCCAACGCAGCCAAAAATTAATTAATTAATCAAAGGCCATTTCTTAAAAAAAAAAAAAAAAAGAGGAAGTAGTTCTACAGAGTCCAGAAGAAACCCTCTCAATCAGGGGAGTAATAGCAATAGTAGCTGCGATTAACCAAATGTGCTGATATCATAAGGATATTATTGGGAGACCTTTATATACATATGTACATATATAATACACATATGTGTGTGTGTGTGTGTATATGTATATGTATATATATATATATATATATATATATTTTTTTTTTTTTAGGCCGTGTCATGAGGGATCTTAGTTCCCTGACCAGGGATGGAACCCGAGCCCTCTGCATTGGGTGTGCACAGTCTTAACCACTAGACTGCCAGGGAAGTCCCGCCAATATATATTTTATCTGTGGTCATCTCTAATGTCAAACCTGGTAGACTCGGGCCATAGAGATTCTTCCGGAACATAGAGAAGCCCACTCATGGGCTTCAGGACCTGGGGCAGGAGGAGGGTACTGAGTACAAGGAGATTCTCCCAGACAGGAAGTAGAAATGGAAACCCTGCTGTTTCCTCTTGATGGAGCGTGGAAGGAAGAGAGGCAGGGGAGGAGAGGCAGTGGGTCAGACGCGTGGGTCTTGGGTGCCCCGCGCAGCCCAGCTCCCAGGATGTGGTGGGGCTGGATGTTAACATGAAGGAAAAGCCAAAAGTGGAGCGAGGGGGGCTTGTGCTCTGCTGGTGCCGGGCATGGAGCAGGCACGCCGGGTACACACGGAGACCCAGAGGCGTGAAGTGGAGAGGAGGCCTGGGTTAGAGCTCTCCAGCCCTCTCTTGGCCCCGAAGAGCCGGCGTGCGACAGCCACGGGTTGAGACCCAGGGGCCTGCCATGGTAAGGGGTGAGGTGACTGCACCATAAAGGCCACAGAGTCCCCAGCTTAGTAGGGGGCAGGTGGAGGTGTGCCTGAGACTCAGAAGGCTGAGCAGCACCCCGAAGAGCTGGGGGAGGGGCCCGTCAGCAAGGGAGAACAACTGGACCCCAACCGAAACAAGAAAACAAGCTTCGCGTTAATCTCTGCACCCAGGGAGAAGTAGCCCACGGGGCAGGCATCCCTGCCTCTATGTCTGCTTTGCCTCTCGAGCCCCAGTCACTCCCATTCTCCTTCACAGCAGCCACGCTGGCCCTCTCAGGCCTTCAATGCTGCCATGCTTCCTCCAGCCACAGGGCCTTTGCACATCCCTTCTCTCCTCCCTCCAAACCCAGCCTCCTGGCTCAGTCCTTTTCTTCTCTTCCATACTCTCTTTCATAACACTTGTCATTTCATTGAGTTGTGATTTTGCATCTATCTTTGATTAACACCTACCTCCCCCCTAGGATTATAAGCTCCATGGGGGCAGGGACCACGGTTTTTTTTTTTTTTCCTTTCTTTTTTTAATATTTATTTATTTGGTTGTGCTGGGTCTTAGTCACGGCAGGCAGGCTCCTTAGTTGTGGCACGCATGTGGGATCTAGTTCCCTGACTAGGGATCGAACCCCGGGCCCCCTGCATTGGGAGCATGGAGTCTTAACCACCGCGCCACCAGGGAAGTCCCACCGTGTTTATTTTCACGCATCACCGTGTGCCCAGCACCCAGCAGACACTGGCAATGACAGACCCTCCATCGGCGTTTGCTGAATGACCGGACAAACAGCTGAATGAGCGAACGTGTGGCCACAACCTTGTCTCCATTTTCGGAAGGAGGAATGGAGGTGAGCAGTGAGCTGTGTTCAACACAGAAGGTCGGGGAGGGGGACGGCAGGGGGCAGGTCCTGCCCTCGCTGAAAGAAGCAGACCTTTCCCCACATCACACAAGCTTTTCCTTTACCCCCCAAGTCAGAGCAGCATTTTCTTCTTCAGATGAAGAACCTGAGGATTTGCAGGGTCTTTCGGTTTTGTGTTTACTTCCCATGATGAAAATTTTCAGCAGACAAGAAAAGTGAGGAGGACTGTACCATATCCATTGGAGAATAAATATTTTAAAGTAAATTACAGATATCATGGCAGCTGACTCTCAAAGACTTCACTTTGCATCTTTGAAAAATAAGGACACTTCCCTACGTAACCCAAATACTGTTATCGCACCTAACAGAGTGATCCGGAATTTCTTATTATCATCTCACACTCAGGCCTTGTTCATATTGTGGGCTCCAAAATGTCTTCTACACTTGGTTTCCTAGACCCAGGAGCCAAACAAAGTCCTTGCACAGAGCAGCATGTTTTGAAAACCATCTCAGATGTCTTAATTCAGACCATATGTTGACCAGCAATGGAACACAGAACCAGACGTCTCCCATGTACATTCCGGTATCCTCGGTCCTTCTTCATTCTGATCCATTCCTGGATGGCAGGCAAGTCCAGGAAGGAATCGCCACAGATCCCTGGAGCCCAGATCCCGGGGGACACAGGGCGCCTCAGGCATATTCCAGAAGCCCACGGCAGCCCCCAGGGGAGGCAACACGCAAGCCGCACTGCGGAGGAGCAGAAAGATGAGCCATAAAGAAAGTATTTTCTTTTCCCGAACTTGCCAAGCCCTCGCGAGAAGTCTGGCTACCACTTCTGAAGGAAGGTGCTGCCCCCCTGGCAGCTCCTGGGGGACAGTGGTGAGGTCGACCTTTGAAAAGTCATCCACTTAAGGGACAAAGCACTTTCTCCGGTTCTCGACCCCAGTGCTGGCCTGGTGGCCTGAGGTCGGCCAGAGAGGCTGCAGACAGGCGTGTGTCACCGGAATGCGTGGAGGTCAAGCTGGGGGGTGGACATGGGACTTGGCTGTGCCAGTGAGATGTTGTTTAATCTTGATGGGAATTTTGTGGTTTTCACAATTGCCTTGGGATAAAATAGGACCTTGCTTCATAGTCCCTCAAGTATGTAGCTGCCGAATTGTCCTTTAGATGACTCTCGTGACTCTCCAACTTACACTTTTTCCCTTGGGCGACGGCAGGAGGGCAGATTTCCCCGCCCCCTACCCTTGGCTTCCTTGCCTCTAAGATGAGGGAAAGACTGGGAAATTCCATCCCTAAAGAGAGTTTCCCCTAACCTTCCCCCTGAAACCGTGGGGTTTGGACAGACTGATACACGTAAGACTCAGTCCTGTGGGGACGGTCACTCTCTGTGCTCCAGAAAAGCTGGGGGCAACCTGGAAACATCCTCAGTGCCTGCAGGAGCCCCACTGACTAGGTGGGTGCAGATGTGGTCACCCAGGCCACCATCCATCACACCTTTGCCCCCGAGCTGCAGCCTGGGCCCTGGTTCCCATCCGGCGTGGACCCCACCACCTTCCCTGCCCATCAGGACAGGGTGCCAATCCCAGACAGAGAGCTGTGGGACTCAAACAGGCTGGAAGAGACTCCTTGCTCACCATGCCCTCCCTTCCCATTCGGTACAGATACTTCTCTGCTGTGGCGCCTGTCCTGGGAACAGGAGGATAGTTACAGCGGCCCCGGTCTCTACCCACAAGATGCCAGGATCGTCTCCAGGCATTGCCAGATGTCCCCTAGGGACCCAAATCAGCCTCAGTGGAGAACCCCTGGTTTAGATCTCGTTTAAAAAGCCAGGGAAGTTGCAGAGCTGTGTACACCAGCAGAGAGTTTCACTCTTTGTTGAGAGAACCTCAAACCATGCATTTCAGCAGCGTTCAGGAGAGCCCCCATTCTCTTCTTGGGGAGGCAGGGTGGCCACCAGGCCGGGCCAGTCGAGTCCCCTAGGTGTCCCTCTACTTATGCTCGGGAAGCTGCGGAACAGTGCTGTCCCTAAGATAGGATGAATGGGGCATTTCCCCCCTGGAAGTGTGAACCCACGAATGCTTTCCAGCCACCGAGGCCCTGCGTCCCCACCCTCTCCCTTCTTCCTCCCTTCCTTCGCACACCCTCATCCCCCAACCAAGGCCTCTGGCTCTGTCCACCCTGAGCTGGACTCAGGATGGGCGGCTTCTCTGGCCACAGCTAGAATGGCCCTAGCTTGCACCCGTGGCTCTCCTAACACTCTTACCGCTGTCACCTCCTTTCTCTCATGTCCCAGAGGAGCTGCATCAGGGAGGTGGCCTTAGAGCCCTGGTTGACAGATCTGCAGGGCCTGGGTCTGAATCTGGACTTTGCCGATCCCTGGGCTGACCCCTGGTCCTCCCAGCGGTCAACACGGGGAATTCAGGTGATGAACGTAACTTCTGAGCATGGCGCCCAGCTCACCTCGGAGCTCTGATGTGTTAAGAAGGAGGTTTGTCCTGATATCATAAGGATATTATTGGGGGATCTTTATATATATATATATAAAGCCTGCGGGATATTAGTTCCCCGATCAGGGATGGAACCCGTGCCCTCTGCATTGGGAGTGCAGAGACTTAACCACTGGACCGCCAGGGAAGTCCCGTCAGTATATATATTTTATCTGTGGTCATGTCCTGCTTCCCTCTTCATCCAGCAGGGGATGGTGAGAGAAGACTCAGATGGACCAAGCGGAGAAGAAGGGGCGAGAATAAAAGGACAAGGGTCTGAGGGGACCAGGGAAAAGACACAGAAGGTCAAGGGGAAGCGGTGCCTCTGAGAGCCCTGTTGGGTGACCTTGAGAGCAGAGGGCTGAGGCCCAAGGCTCTGCACCCAGGGGAGCTCCTGGCGGAGGAGGAGCCCCTGGGATGAGCTGAGGGGTCACGAGCGGTCCTAGCCCCCCACCCCTGCACAATAGACTCTGATGTGAAGGGCTGGACCATATCCCCTCTTCCCATCCTCTGGGGGTGTTTGACACTTGGCCTTGTAAGTAAGATCTGTCGGCACATAGACTACATCCCTCTCCTCCTTCCCCAGAAGGTTTGGGGCGCTGGGCTCCCCCATAAATGGGTGGTTGTTTATTGTCACTTCTGCTAAGGATTCCCCAGAGGAGGTCACCATCCTCAGGATCCAGGAGATCCTTTCCTGCTGGCTCTCCTGCCCCTCCCAGTCCGTTCTTCCGCCAAACCCACTTCCCTACCTCGCTGAGCATCCCGCTGGGCCAGGCCTCTGGTTCTCAGTCTCTTGGGCCCCTTCTGGCTTCAGTTCTTCCTTCGACCGTCTCCCAGCAGCCTAAACTCACCTGCTCTCGTGGCCCCGCGCCTGAATCTCCATGCCTGCCCTGCTCAGCTCAGCAATGTCCCTGCCTGCCCTGCCTGGGAGCTTCACTGGGTGTGGGCGGGGGGGAAACAGTACCAATGTGCTGATTGACCTTGTCGTAAAGAAGGTCACCCAAGCCCTCCAGGCAGGATGCTGGATGCTCCAGGATGCTACAAGTCCTCCAGGATGCTACAAGTCCTCCAGCAGCCCCGCCCCCTTTTTCCATGACTGCATCCTCAACCTTCACTGCTGCTCTCAGGGCGCCAGAACCATCTCCAGCCTCACCTTCTCAGGAGGATCTTTCTTCCTCCTTTCCCTGAAAAGCAAAACAAGATGAAGCAAGGACCATCAGAGGACTTGCTCTGTCTCAAATATAACCTTTTCTCCATCTTCCCAGCTGCCACCCAGGTCGAGCCACAGTCACCTCCTGCCTGAAGCACCATGATACTTCCCATGTGACCTCCACAGAGCAACCAGAGTGACCCTAAGTTAGCTCACGTCACACCGTCTAGAATCCTCCAAGGCTTCCATTGCTCCTAGGAAAAAGATCAAATTCCTCAAATGGCCTTTCGGGCTCTGCCTGGTCTAGCACCACTTTCCCCCAGGCTGTCTCTGCTCTGGCCATGCGGCCTTGTCTAAGTTCCTCAGACCTGCAACAATTCCCCCTGTCACAGGGCCTTTGAACATGCTGTTCTTTCTGGAACACGATTTCCTCTCCCATCCTGGCCTAGATATGCTGAAAGGTCACTTTCTCAAGAGAAACTTTTCTGGTCCCCCCAGTAGGTCAGGTTGCTTTGGTATACATTCCTTCCTTCAAAGGCACTTATCCTAGATCACTGGGATGTCTTCCTCCCCAACTAGGGTCACCAATAGCTCCTGAGTGCCTGGCACAGTATTTGGCACATGGTTGGAACTCAATGTTTCTTTGTTGAATGAACCTCACCTCCAATCCTTCATTCTCAGTGGACCATGTCCCATTCTCTCTCTCTCTCTTTTTTTTTTTTTTGGCCGCACCTCACGGCTTGCAGGATCTTAGTTCCCCGACCAGGGATCGAACCCATGCCCCCTGCAGTGGAAGTGTGGGGTCCTAACCACTGGACCGCCAGGGAAGTCCCCGTTCTCTCTTCCTCTCCCTCTCTACCCACGCCCCACACCAAAGAGTCCATTAGAGGTGAACTCTTTCCACCGCTGTTCCCTTCACCACGCACCCAGCCGGGCTCTCACGTCAGAAATGGGCATTCGTGCCTTCACAGTCCCTCTGAGGCCAACCACGAGGATGCATGGGGTAGATTCTACAGCTGCTATCGAGTCTTTCCAAAAGGCTTGAAAGTCTTTCCACTGAACACTAGATTGGGTGGATTTCTTGGAAACAATGTGCTTCTTACGAAAGAGATGAAGTTTAATGTTTCTCAGCAGCTTCTTCTTGGTCTGGCTGAAGGTACCTAGCTAGCTGTGCTTTTCTGCCTTTTCTGGCTCTCATTTTCATCAGAGAGACAGCATGCCAACGCCCTGTGGGGCCGTGTTGAGAGCCAAGCTCAGGAACGAGACGGGCTGAGTCTGAGATTCTGTTGCACCACTTCTTAGCTGTGTGGCCTTTAGGAATTTATGGGGATATAACTAGTACATACCTGAGTCGATTGGGAGGCAGCCTAGCACAGGGTTTGGGAACATGAGGTCTGGTGTGAGAGCATCTGCATTCTAAGACCTTAATTCTTGTGTGTAAATAATGTTAAAACCCAGAGGGAAGGTGATCAAGGGTCACTCCATTTCATGAAAGAATTAGTAATCAGTGTGTGTGTGTGTGTGTGTGTGTGTGTGAGTGTGTGTGTGTGTTTCCCAAGAGCCCACAAGATTTGGAAAATATACCATTTACGAATAAGCAGTGCTTCTTTGGGCCACCATCGCAGGAAAACAGATGGAATCCCACCCCTCTGGCTCTTGTCCATCTGCCATTACATGACCTTTAGCTCTCAGAAAGGGGCCCCCCCCAGTTTCTTCTTGAAGTTCCCTGAGAGAATCTCTGAGATGCGCCCTCGAGGTATGAAAACGCAGCCGTGCTCCCTAGAGCCCTCGGGGTGTTGAGACTAAACTGTGTTCTGGGCATTAGTGGGAGAGGTGTCTTTGCTCTCTCCTCAGCTGCCCTTTGGACCAGGAAGAAGGAAACTGTACGGTCTTATGTGTCTGGGGCTCAGAGATTTAGCGTGGCAGCTTTTTCAGTGTTTACTCACAGCCTGCAATGGGGTCAGGGAGACAAATCTGAAATGCAGATCCTCGGTGAACTGAGTCGCTCCCGCCTTCTCTTCCTTGCCACTGTCTAGGGCAGCGGTTCACAAATATACGCGTGCGTGAGAATCAGCTGGAAGGATGATGGGGCGCACGCCCAGTTCCTGATCCAGTAGGACTGAGGTAGGGCTGAGCGTGTGTGTTTCTGAACCGTCCTCAGGTGGTGTTGACGCTGCTGGTCTGGGGACCGCTCTTTGAGAAGCCCTGCTCGAGGGCTTCCAAATCGAATCCAAGCGACTGTCCAAGTCCTCTTTCTAGAGTAGGACTCCTGGGACCTGGGACAGGACTCCTGGGACCTGGGACCGGGACAGAGTCCTAGGACAGGACTCCTGGGACCTGGGACAGTAAGTCACCTAAATCCCTCCCATCCTTGCAGATGTAGAGACCTTGGTGAGGAGTCAGCAGGCAGCTAAGTTGGGCGTTGCACCCCAGAGCTGGCAGTGGAACTGAGCACGGTGTGTGCGTGTGCCATTCCGGGAGCCCAGCAAAGGGGATGGGGGTGTGTGAGCGGGGACGCTGAGGGTGTCGGCCGAGCAGGACCTATAGCTGTTGGTTTTCAGCCGTGCCCCACAGACCCCTAGGTGTCCCATGGATTCTGCCAGGAGCAGCTCTCTGCGCTGGCGGCCAGGTGTGGGGCTCCTCTTCTGCCCCCTCCCCCTGCCCTTCCACTCCCGCCTGCAGCAGGGCAGGCTCTGCGTGCCTTCCTCCTCTCACCAGAGTTCCAACAGGGTCCCTCCCTAACACCGTCCAGTTCGTGTGCAGATGCCACCTACTCAGCCAACCTCTCAGCAACCAGACGGCAGTGCCCTGAGTGACGGTGGAGGGCTACTCGGTTATCTATCTTATCTCATCTAATCATTTTTTTCTGATTATTAAAGAAATACATGTGCAAAAGAAACACTTGCTAGGAAAACATAATGTGGAAAGAACAAATGGTCTGTCACGAAATCCATAGGGATAGTAAATTTAACAGGCTTGTAAATGTCTTCAGATGCTTTCTGAGCATTTCTTAATGAGGCATACATGCATTATAGATACTTAATAAAATGGATTCAAAGTATAGTTTTGTAGCTTTTTAAAAAATATTCCAATAGATCTCAAATTTCTATGTCATTAAGTAAAGATTTCTTCAGACTTTCTAATGGCTGTGAGTGACCCACTGTTCAAATACACCATCATTTACATAAGCAATTCTTCATTGGCTATTAGGATTTTTCCCCGTGGTGGCTGTTGCTCACAGCCTTGTTTGGGTGTTTTTGTGCACTTGTGTGAATGTTTCCGTAGAGGAGATTTCTAGAAAGATGTCTAGGTTAAAGCGTATGACCAATTTACATTGTAACACATACAGTTGACCCATAATGCGGGTTTGAACTGCGTGGGTCCAATTAGACCTGTTTTTCAGTAGCAAACACTACAGTGCTACCCGATCCGTGGTTGGTTGTATCGGCTGCTGCTGAGCCGTGTGTACCGAGGGCTGACTGTAAAGTTATATCTGGGCTTTTGACTGCAGGGAACTTCAGTGTCCCTAACTCCCTGTGTTGTTCAAGGGTCAACTGTGTACCAGATTGGGCTGGGCCACTTCTCAAAGCTGCTTGTCCACGTCAGAGTCAACAGCTCCAGAGGATGACATGTCCCCTCTAGCTCACTTCTCAGATCTCACCCTGCTGCAAACTACGGATGGATTCAATGGCATTCTGCCACGGCTACCAGCATATTACAAAACATAATGGCAGTGGGGGTCTCCTTAGAAGGAGCTATGGGTATGACAAGGAGATCGACCGAGCTATTTGTAGGGGATCTGGGGAATTTTCTTGGAGAGAAACATCCTGTAAGAAGGCAGCAAACACAATTGGTTGAGTAGGTAGCAGAAGAGGGTAATAATTTTGAGTACAGCCGGTGACGGCCAATTGAATCCATCCCAAGCTAGACCTCAGGGACACTTGTCTGGTCTGCTGGAGAGCAAGGTGCCAAGGAGTGGATTCACTCAAAACTCCAGGACACCAGGGCCCACTGCTTTGAGGCCTTTCCGACATAACGACACAGAAAGGAAGAGGCGGAAAAAATCCATCTCTGCAGCCATGGCAGGAGCATGGCTCAGTGAGCGGTGGCAGCAGCTGGCAGGGGACTGGGGTGCAGGTGAGAGGCAGCAAAGAAGTGACGGCTTCAGAGGAAAGGGAGCCCACAGAGCAGTGCCCAGGGAAAGCGGGTCTGATTGGGGGCCTGTGTGAGACCCCCTAGCCCCCAAACCCACCCCCTGGGAGCCTCCTGCAGCATTTGGGGGAAAGGAGGAAGCAGCAGGAGGTCCTGTATGAAGAGGGCCGTCAGCACAGTGATCCCTCCAGGCTGGATGGATCCTTGCACATCACTTAAGAAATATTAACCTTTTCTGGGGAAGGGAGTTAGCTCTCCAAGAGAGAAGCCCAGGGAGAGTCTCAAAAGACTCAGAAAGACTTGAGGGTACTTTTGCCTTCTTTGGAGAAATATTTGACCAGGAAGCACGCCTTTTCTACATCAAATTCCATTCCAAATGCTACATCCTATTTATTTTGAAGCATTGAAGGTGGCGGCAGCGGCAATTTTAAAACATTTCAAAGCCTCTGAAAACAGCCAAATGAATTCACCTCTGACTGACAGGCTCGAAACTGCAGTTGTTTAATATACGAAAATGTCTTTGGAAAGGGTAGCATATAAAATGAAAAGTGTGTATTTTCAATGATCTCATGTGATACACTTAACAGAAGAATTTTCCCAGCCCTGGTTTTTCTAGACACTCTTTTAAAAAAAAAAAAAAAGATAAAAGAAGGGAAGTAAACATTCATAACTAGACATCTCATAAGGTTACTTCTTTTTTCTTTCTTGCTTTTTTTAAAAATTTTGAATGAGGGCAAATAAAAAAAGAAACATCTAAATCTGATGTTCAAACAACCTTTCCAGTTTGATCCAATCCTCTCACCTTAAAAGTCCATTTATAAGTGCCCCAGATCTTTGAGCTGGTTCCTCCCTTTCTTTGCTCCTTCTGGGTTTGAAAGGCAAATAACTTCTTCCTCCAAAAATGTTCTGTCCAGAATGAACACCATATGGATGAATACTTTTTGGTGAGTTCTCTCCTTTGACCTTTAGTCTCCCAATCCTAAAAGAACAGTGTACACACTTGGAAAGAGTTAAAGAGTTTCCGTATCTACTGTAAGGTGGAAAAAAGTTAATTATCCAAACGAGGCCTTGCAAATTTTACTTAAAGTTAGACTTAAGATGTATAGTGTGCATTTCCACTTGTAAATCACGAAGAAGTTAAGATAAATTTCGAAAAGAGCAAAGTATAATTTTAAATAGTTGTCAACTGAAATCTCTATGGCGGTAGTTTTCAAACTGAAGTATGCATCGGAATCACTTGGAGGGCTTGTGAAAACACAGCTTACTGAGCCCACCCCAGTTTGATTTAGGAGGTCTTAGGCGGGGGCCGAGAATTTGCATTTCCCTCAAGCTTCCAGGTGATGCTGTCTGGGGACCACACTTTGAGAAGCACTGCTCTTGGACACATCCACGCCACTAAGGCTTCTCTCTCAGGAAGGAGGAAGTGTGGCATTCCAGAAACACTGGAAGAGAGCCAGGAGAACTATGTTCTCAGTGTGCTTCTACGTGACTAATTGTACACTCTTAGGCTAATCCATACACTTCCACCAGGATTTACTGAGCATCTACTATGTGCAAGGCACAGATGGTATAAAAAATCTCACCTTCAAGCTTTCACATAAGTAAAAGGGCCAGGATCTGTACCCAAACCACACTTACCAGAATGCCGTGAGTACCATAAAAGAGATGCAAATAATATTATGGGCATCAGAAAAAGATAAGCTCATTTGGTTGGCAATGAGAAAGGTGACATCCTAATAGAGATGGCACTGGGCCCAGGCTTTAAGAGATGGGAAGGACACAGGGTGAAGGTGGGGGGGACAGCGGGAACCACAAGACATTCTTGAGCAGAGGAGGGTGTCAGGATCAAAGGTGTTGTATTGGTCAAGGCTGTTCAGTGCTTGTGATTTTAAGTCAACTCAAATTGACTTCGACAGAAAAAGGCGAGGAAACTTACTGCCTCGTGTACCTGAAAAGTCCAGGGATAGCTTTGGTTTAAGGTACAGAATTTAGATGCTCAAAATTGTTCAGAAATTGGTCTCTCATCCATTCCAAAGAGGCCAAGGGACTTGAATACACCAACTGTCCCATCCTGGGTCACATGCAGGTGTGGTGAGGTCAAACCCACTCCAACCTCACGGACCAAGTAGGAATGAGGTGGTTTCCCCAAAGAAAAGCAGGGTGTTATTTCTAGGCTTTTGTCTACTGGGTACTGCACAGGAGAAAACAGCCAAGAACTACTATAGATGTGAATAGCCCAAACATGGGTCCAACAAACAGGTCACTATCAGAGGGGGGGCCAATTTAACAAAAGGTCACTACCCACCTCTCAGGTCCCTTGCCAAAGGACTTGCTACAACCTGGCTTCCATTCTCGGGGTCTGGTCCAGGGCAACTCCCTGGTCCTCTGTCCCTTCCGCCTCGAGCTTCTCTACAGCAGCAGGAATCCTGCAAGGGGGACTGTCCAGGTGGGGGGGGGGGAGGGGACGATTGCAGTGGTGGCCCCTGTAGACCAGGCCTTCAGAGACAATCTCTGGAGGCTCCGTTGTCTCCAAATGTCTCATCAGGGCAGGGTCAGCTCAGCTACCATGCATCTTTCTCCCACCAGCCTTGAAGCCCACTGTCACTTTCCTAGAAGGTTCTGGATCATTCCTGTCCCTTGTGGATGCTGCTGTGCACTTAGTGGCCAGAGCAGGAGCCCCTGCTGCTCAAGTTCCTCCCGCTGCACCCAGTTCTGCTGGGCGCCAGGCCTCCCCCCAGGGTGGGCTCCCTGGGGAGCCCGTACCCGAGTAAGTGCAGCGTCACTGGTCCATGAACTGCTTTCTCCAAGGCTCTCTTGACCCACCTGCTCTTTGAAAAGGGGAAGGAATGGGCCCCTGTGCCAGAGGTGCTGGAGCAGCCCAGAGGGCTGGCTGGAGGAAGCCCTGGCTCTGGCCACAAAGGCAACATCAGTGCCTTGAGCAGAGCAGGTCGGCACAGGGATGGTTATGCGCGGTGGATGTGGCTGCCTGGGGACCAGGCCGGGGAGAAAAGAAAGTAAAGCCTATGGAGGGTAAAAAGGTGGAAGGAAATGGTGGCTGGCAGAGTCGTGGTAAGTCAGAGCTTCCCAGAGTTGGGAAGACAGCAGGCTGTGGTGGGAGCAGAGCACAGTGACGTTCAAACGTCCCAGGTGGGGCAGGCCAGGCCCGTGGCGAGGGCCAGAGCGGCCCTGAGTGCTGCCTCCGAAGCAGAGGGGCAGGAAGGGGAGTTGGCGCAGGGGGCGCTTCAGGAGCTGGGAAGACCACACGGAGACCCAGGAAGCCGACATCTCGGCTGGGCCTAGCCCTCACACTTTTCTGTAGCTCCCGTTCCAGCCGGAAGCACTGGCTGCCGCGGGTTCACGAAGGATGGATGAAGGGGAGCCCATAGGCAAGCTTATCTGGCTTGGCCTTAAGCAGAATCAGTCACTGTCCAAAGGCCAACTGTACGGTCCCCAAAGCGAAGGGCCTCGGGGCTGGCCGATCCGCTTGCTGTGCTTTGGGGACAGCACATAATCTGACAAGGGGCGCTGGCTACAGTGTAAAACCTGACCTGAAGGAAAGACCAAGAAAAGTGAAGAAACCAGAAAGCAAGCACCCCTGGAATTTCGAGTCCTGTCGCCCTCTCTTTAGGTCCAGAGCGCTTAAGCTCAGCAGGATGGGAAGACCTCACTAGAGAAAAAGAAAAGTGAAATACGAAGCCTGAATTTTTGTCTTATCAGATCAACTGATTGTGTAATCAGCCTGAACTGAGGTATCTTCCCTCTCCGTGCATGTACACTGCCTCAGGATTGTAATAAAAATAAAAAAGCAATGAAAATTGCTTTTAATACATTGGGCACGATACACCAGGTACTGTGTCCTAACATGGGTTATTTTGTTTCCTCCTCCCAACAATCCCTTCCACATGAGAAATTACCGACCACCTTACATCTGAGGGATGTAAGGCTTCCAGAGACTTGCCCAGGGTCACCCAGGTAGGAGTGACAGGACCCTAAGTTCTTGTCTCCCTGCTCCTGACCCCGCTGTGGTACTGTCTGATGATATCAGGGCTCTGTGGTTCACAGAAACGTTTTTTATTTTTTCAAAAAGACAACAGATAACTTTTTGGAAAAATATGCTTCAAATGGTCATTCAAAATTAAGAAATAAAAATTCTTCAAGATCACTGATTTGCAAAAAGGTAAAAGTTGCAGCTGTGGTAAAAAGGCCTTTTAAATTGGACAAGAAAGGCTGTTTGTTTATGAGAAATCACACGAAATCTGGGACAGCAGAATTAAAGCTGCTACACCTTTTGCCACGAACCAAAATCATACAAAATAATCTGTCAGATCCAAAGGCCTGGCAGAGATGTGCAAAGGGCAACCCCCAAAGCAAACGTGCATTCCCAGCGCTCCCAGCCCCGAGGCCGAGGTGTGGGGTGGAATACAACTGCCTGGCCCTCTGGAACTTCCTCAGGAACACCGGAGGGAGGGGACACATGGGCTGGGAGAAACCCCATCCCCGTGACTCAAGATCAAGTCTCTGGCTTTCCAGCCCTGGGCCAGGCATGGCCAAGCTGGGAGGGAGGGCCTTGGCCCCTTCGCTTCCAGAGCCATTCCTCGTGTTCCGCCCCCTCCTCCCTCCCGTCTCCTCTGGTCGGTGCTCTCTTGCTTCCCTGGAGTCTGCGGCACATGGCTCTGCTCGTTCCCTGCAGGGCAGACATGCCACAAGGTGAGAAGCCTCCCCACCGCTCATTCCTAAATTGCGAGAAGATGCTCTCTGTGCCGTGGGTTCTGTCTATGGAACAGGATCAAAGGAAAGTCTTCTTACTCCCGTGGTCTGGTTTATGTTTTTAGGTTGACATTCATAATCCTGTTTTTAGAATCTGATCTAAATTCTTGGCTTTTATTATTAATTTTATCTTTTTTTTCTAGCTTAGGAAGTTTAAAGTGCTCTTTGCCTTAAAAAGAAAGGATTACTTGGACTGCTTCACAATGGCACACCTAATTCTGGGATTTAATAATCTATTCACCTGGAGGGCTTTGGCTCCAGGACAAGCCTTCTACGGCTCTGGGCCTTATTTGTTGTTGTAAGACAGGAGAGAAGGGAAATTTCTTATCCAGAAATTTGGATAATTTCTTATCCAAACTTACCAGCCATAAATCTGAGCCATATAATGATTTTGAATCTTGGACACTGGCAGCTTTACCTAAGTTTGAGGCACAGAATATAAATATCATAAATATAAAGATGCCCCAAACCCTCACCTCGTCCTCTGCTATAGTGAAGATTCAGCTTCTGCTGATGATTTCCCTGACCTAACACACATCAGGCAACAGTCCCTGGAATCCTTTTGTGATGTACTCAGAGCAGGGCTTACCCAGAGGTGCAACTAAATGAGATATGGGACCATGGGCTGTGAATGTAACTTCTACGAGGCCGTAATAATTTCCTACTCCTATTCCCATACAACAGGTGTGAGGATCTAGTAATTCTCTCTCCCTCTCTGCACAGACACAGACACACACACACACCACACACCCCCACTCCATACACCCAGGGTCATAATAGGAGATGGGTATTTCTCCTCAAGTCTACGAAAACTCTGACCCTTCCAGACCCCACGCCCCTGGCCCACCTGTGCCCTGGGGTTGCCTTGGAAAAGGCATTAGGTTGATGTTGCCTATGCCTGTCGTCTGAGACCTCAGGACCTCAATGCCAAGAATCCTCCAGGAGTGAGGGTCTTGATTTTGTGGCTTCCTCACTGCCCCTGAGGCCTGTCTGTAAATGACTGCCAGAAACCAATCCCTATGTAAGAACAGGAACACCCCATCCCACTTTGGGACTGATAACTCCTTGGTTCACTTCCACTGAATTCAGTACACTGAGGCTAGGGTCTGAGCATGCCATAGGGACACAAAGTAGAGACACAGTCTCACTATGCTGTCACACATGGACGGGGTATCCATGGCTGGGGCCCCGTCACCAACTACACACCACAGCAGATTACTCGCATGGCAGATTAGCTATAGCCCTTGGCCTGCCTGCTCGTGGTCATTCCTGCTTGTTGTTGTCTCCCCAAACGTGGAGAAGGAAGAGAGGCAATCTATCAACCTGACACGCCACCTCCCCACACCAGCACATCTGGCAGAGCCCAAGAGAATGCAGAAAGAGCTCCGACTCTTTCTGGGTTATGCCTCTTTTCTCTATTAAATGTAGCATTTGCTGATAAAGTGTATAGTCTAAGAAGACTTTTTATAGCACATCTGGCAGTTTGAATGATATGATTTACAAATGCTATAAATCGATGTGCTAGCTTTTCCTGTGTTATCGAAGTTTTCAGATAAACCAATACGTGGTATAACTCTCCTAAATTAATTCAGATATCAGTATCTGTTCCACTTAGACAGTGAATTATCTAGCTACATTTTCCCCAAAGTCTGGGTCAGTTAGACTTGACCAGATATGCCAGGGCTCTGGTACTAAGAATGACAGAATTTAGGGCTTCCCTGGTGGCGCAGTGGTTGAGAGTCCACCTGCCGATGCAGGGGACACGGGTTCGTGCCCCGGTCCGGGAAGATCCCACATGCCGCAGAGCGGCTGGGCCCGTAAGCCATGGCCGCTGAGCCTGCGCGTCCGGAGCCTGTGCTCCAACAGGAGAGGCCACAACAGTGAGAGGCCCGCGCCCCGCAAAAAAAAAAAAAAAAAAAAGAATGACAGAGTTTATTAAAAACACAACAAACAAACAAAAAAACATTAATAGCATTTCAAGCCTGGTCTGATAATTTTAGGTGTTTTGAAAAAGAATCCTTCTTTTAAGTGGCTATAAAAGATATTAGCACAACATCAAAAATTACAAAATCTATGACTGGATTGCATTTGCACCTTATATGGGGATCTCCCTGAATGAGGCAACTGAGGAGATTTAGGGAAAGTATTTACAATCAAGGCAATAATCTCATCATATTAGCTAATATCCCTTCAGTAAGGCTAAGAGGAAACAGCCAAGAGAATTATAGAAATTTACCTTTTTTTTTAAAAAAAGAAAAAGGTATAGGGCATAACTTTAATTAACATTTATTTAAATATGAGTGATGCAATTTAGGAGGGAGTGTAAAAACAGAAGGTTTAAAGGCTAACAGTTGAACATTACATTGGTTTGCTACACAAATAAAGATGTGTAGCAAGATGAATCAGCTGTAACAGTGACTTGGTTTAACTAACCTAAAGGTAGTTGGTCTCTCGAGTATGCGGTCTCTCCAAATGATGTTAAATGCTGTGATTCAATGATTAAATATGAAGTATGTTTAAGTGGAGGATGTAATCAGAAGAGCGACACTCTGATGACAGGCAGAGGGGTGGGTGCTCAGTGTAGAGGACCCAGCCCACTGGGGGATCTGCACACCCTGCCCCCGGCACTTAGCAGGTTGCCCTCATCACAGCACAAGTCTTGCTGCCAAGGGGTTATACATAGGGTAGGAAGAAGGCACCACTGCAATATTGATCACTTCTTGCCTTGTACCAGAACCAATTACAAAAACATTTTGGAACGCCCTCTTTAAAATATGATATGGATCAAATTTATTGAAAGTGAATGCACAGAGATGATGCAGCATAAAGGAATTTTCCCAGGATCGAAGCCTGGGTGATACTTCCTAATTTATTACAAAGAGAAGAATCTGCCACCAGTGGTAGTTACTTATTTTTGCTGAGGGTTCTCTGCTTTTCTGCGTGCTCCACAATCTTCTCTTCCACATAAAGACCCTTCCGCTTTCGTACCGCATTCATGTACTTCCGGGCCTGGTTCTCAGAATCAGCCTTTTCCCCAAAGTGCAAATACTCCTCCTCAGTGGTTGGTACCCAGAAGGGGTCGCTGGGAATGATCTTGTAAAAGAAGGTGACAGAATGTGCTAGATTAGACAAGTATACTTTCATCTCAAATGCCAACTCATACAGTCTTAGCTGAAGAATAAAAGTGAAGCAATGAAGAGTTAAGCTTGCTAGAAATGGTAATAAACAAATATGAAGGATCACAGGCGGTATGGACAAATGCAAGTAGATTCAACGAAACTTGTGACATACATATTATTCTTTACTCCTAGAGCCTTTACATAACACTAAGTAAGAAAACTATTAACTTTGAATAATATAATAGAAAAAACTCTCCCTCTCACTAGGATATACCTGGGTATCAGTGTCACTTCACTAATTTTGCCTTTGTCCTCAGCAAAGACCAACACATGTAAGTCCATTCTTGATTATTCTGAGCTTTTTGCTCCAAAATTCAGTGCAGTATTAGGAGCTCGGTATTGCCTACAGATGAAGACCACATTCCACAAGATCAGCTTTATCAGTAATAACAGTGAGATTCTGACTTTTATATGCCTTGTTCTTTTCGTTGTTTTTTCTTACTTCTCATTTGGGAGGAAAGAGGTGCTATTTCTCCAGTGGTCTCAAATCCCAACACTTTTCAATTTAAAATGCAGAAATTTAAGAAAAATTTATTTTATAATAGTCACTCTTCAACACAAGAAAAGGAAATTTCTGTGGACTAGGAAGGGAGAGGTTCTTGGAGGGAGATAAGAGAGCCCACAGTAATATGTGAGGGCAAAAGCCCCAACCACTTCCCATAGGGAGCCAAGACAGCTGTGCACCAGGAGGGCCAGGCTTTTACTGCCCACTTAGGATGGGCCCAAAGCCACATAAACCAGGTGTGTGGGGACCAGAACCATCCACTCTTCTCTGGAGCTGGAATAACCATGTCTGCCCAGGGCTGTGGCTGAAAATGAGTTGTAGGTCATGAGATAAAAGCCGTCACCTTCTGAAGATCAGACTCGGCCTGTGCTGAGTCTGTTGTCCTGCACCATCCACACTGGTGAAGGCACCAAGCTGAGCCACTGCAAATGCTACAGTTAGAGCTACGGCACTCAGGAGGACAGAGGAGGAGAGAATTCCTGCTGAAAATGACCCTACCAGTAAGATATACAGAAGACAAAAGGAAATCCAGCACCATGAAAGACAGGTGCCAGACTCAACAAAAGGGAGAATGAATAATCAAATAGAGATAATAAGGTAATCTGAAGAGAAAACTCTAGAGAGTTCATTTAAAAATCCTCCAAGAAATAAAGGAGATGGGGGTGGGGAATAGCATCCACAATACATTAGGCAGTTGTGAAAAAGAAAGAACTAGAAATCCCAGAAATTAAAATTTTAGACATTAAAATTAAAAAAAAAACAAAGAAACGCAGTGGGTAGGTTAAACAGAAAACTGCTGAAGCGAGAATAAGTAAATTAAAAAGACATTTGATATTCAGAATATATAAAGAACTCTTAGAACTCAACAACAAAAACCCCCAAACAACCCGGTAAAAAATGGGCAAAGGACTTGAATAGACATGTCTCCAAAAAGGATATACAAATGGCCAACAAGCAATTGAAAAGATGCTCAACATTATCAGTCATGAAGGAAATTCAAATCAAAACCACAGTGAGGTACCACTTCACACCCACTGGGATGACTATTTAAAAAAAAAAAAATGGAAAAAAAGCGTTGGTGAGGATGTGGAGAGACTGGAAGCCCCATGCATTGCTGATAAGAATGTAAGACGTTACAGCCACTGTGGAAAAGTCTGGCGGTTTCTCAAAAAGTTAAACGCAGAATTATCATACGCAATTCTACTCATAGGTATATACCCCAAAGGACTGAAAATAGGAACTCAAACAAGTATCAATACATATACACGCAAGAACATAGCAGCACTATTCACAACAGCCAAAAGGTGGAAAAGCCCAAATGTCCATCAATGGACGAACAAACTATGGTATACAATACATACAACGGAGTGTTACACAGCCATACGAAGAATACTGATACATGCTAAATGTGGATGTACCTCCAAAACAGTATGCTAAATGGAAGAAGCCAGACACAAACGGTTACATATTATATGATTCCGTTTGTATAAAATGTCCAGAAGAGATGAACCACAGACATAGAATGCAGACTGACGGTTACCCGGGGCTGGTAGGGGAGTCTGTGTGTAAGCCCAGACCCAGGAAGGCTTTGGCACATCTCTAAATCCAAGGCAGGCGCGGAGGCTGGAGCGAATGTAACGCACGGGTTGACGGTGCTGGTGCTGAAGTCAGATCTGCATGACTGGGGCAAGTTACTTAAAGGCATCTTGTGCCTTAGTTCTCTCGTTTGTAAAGGTGTAATATTAAAAGTCCTAATCTCCTATGATTGTACCAGGGCTAAATGAGATCATCAATTTATGTCAAGTCATGCCAGGGATGCAGTAACAGCACATCACCACTCTCTGACGCTGCTGAGTTCAAGACTAGGGCTACAAGTGCAAGCACCGTTGAATGGAAGTGGAAGGGGCGAGTCTGGAAAGTGGGTAGTGTCTCTGCATGCTCTTATGAACCACCAGCCTATTGTGGCTGGAAAAACAGACCCACTCAAAGAACTGCTACTGCGTTCTGTCCCCGGGAGATGAATCCCTTTGCTTCCACAGTCACCTCTGGAGACCCTGTCTGCCACTCTCCTCCACCACCCCCAGCCACAACCGCATGTCACAACCTCCTAAGTGTGTCAAAGCACAGACCGGTGCCCTCAGGCTGAAGAAGGATGACATGCTAGGTATGAGGACTCAAGTGTCATCAGGGTATACGTCTACAGAGGGTAAGCAACATCTCCAAGGTGCCATTAGCCAAGTATTAGCAGGTTGCTGGGGCCCTGCCACCCCCAAGTCTAATGTGACACGGTACCAGAGTAGTGGGGTGATGCTGCGGACCTGAAGTTCCCACGCACCGGTGAGTGGATTCAAGGGTGCTGAGAGGCTGGTGGAAGCCTGGGGGCAGGACAAAGGCAGCTGCGGGTGGGGATTTTGTGGCTAGAGACAAGTGGTTGGTAGGAGAGATTCCTGAAACTGGTTGGTGCCACCACACTGGCCCCAGCAGCCAGATGGGGCTGGACCAGTCAAGCCATTTCCCGGCCAAAGCCACTGAGGATCTAGGGTACTGGGGTGAAGCTGAGGCTCCCCTCCCCTTTCCACAGAAGGCCCCCTCTTGCTTAGAGAGGGGCAGAAGAAAGTCAGGAAATGGACATTTACGTGGGCAGTCATCCACAAAGACTATACTTGTAAGAGACTAGTTTAAGCGAGTTATCAGTGCCCTCCTCTAACTAGGTGCATGATAAACCCATCATAGAATATAAAGAAGCCACATGTTCTTAGCAGGTCTCAGTGGCAGCAGTGAACACATCTTTAATCCAGTTAAAAAAAAGTGACACATTTTATAAAGAGAAATGAGTGAGGTGTTAGTTGGGAGATATCAGACTCAGACTGGCCAACTGAAGACCAGAGTGTCCTCTTTTCAAAAATGTAACTTCAGAGCTTCAGAAGGGTCCAGTTTTGCCTGGGCCCTCAGTGTATATTTCTGAGGTTTGCTCAGTTTGTCTCCCGAGCCGCCAGGGCCGCTTTCTGTGCCCATCTCCAGCTGCCCGGGGGACTCGACCCGATGCGGGGCCACTGCCCACATCTCTTCTGTCCAGCACGGGCAGCTGCTGTTTTTACCTTCACTCCTCCTGGATCTGTGTGGACATCTGGAAGCTTCTTGCCTCGACATGCCAAACAAAGTCTCAGAAAAGGGGCAATGGGGTACACTTTACCAGAAAGTGACTGGCCTGGTCCAGTCCCACCTGACCGTGTTAGGGTCATTTTGAATTTTCCCAGTGGGGTGATGACAAGGCCACCCCAAAGGCTGTCCAGCTGATGCTCCACAGAAAGGCATCCTTGAGGCGACAGAGCAGAGCTTGCTATCAGTTTGGAAGACAAGATGCTTTCTTCTAACTGGCTCACCCAGAATTCACGTGCCTACAGTGAGAATGTTTTTTTTTTGGCAACTCCACAGCCTAAAGAGGATGCCATCTTCTAACTCACAGGAAGAAAGGCACCCAAGTGCTAGCTGTTGCCCTGAGCGTTACTACAAAAAAAAAAAAAAAAAAAAGCCTAGAAGAAAAACGCTTTGGGAGCTCTCTTTCAATACTTTGCCCAATTTTCCCTATAGTTATGGCTGGCAGGTGGCAAACGCCATGTCCAAAATACACTTCTTCCGTGCGATTGTGATCACTTCTTCCTTACCCTAACGTGAACTTTAGCCCACCCCTCAGCAGCGAGTCTTGAGGTTATGCTGACATACATGTAGATCAGCACTGGCTGGTAATATTTTTCCTTCTGTGTCTGTTATTAGCTCCTTTTCTTCCTTTTTCACAGAAGGGTAAAACATAGAAAGAGAAATTATGAGATTGCTGACTTCAAAGGTTTCCTCATGGAAAATGCCTGTAATTTTATTTTCTCTATTTTTTGAAGCACTTTCTCTCAAAAGCTCTTGATTGTAAATTACATGGTGTGGTAGAATACAAATGAAAAAAAGTGCCTTGGAGTGAGAAGCCAGATCTCAACAACTGTGTTATTTCTAAACCTAACTATGGGGGAAAACTGAGACAGCCAGAAAAGATCAGAGCAATGACACTTAATTATAATGTAGTTTTCTAGACTTTCAAAAGATTTGAAGCTTTTGGGAACAGGACCATGACAGGTGGCAAGGGGATGACAGAAGGATGGTACAAAACTGGAGCAAACTTTCCTTGACTACATTTTTCTCTCAAGTTATTTATTAAAGGGCGGATTTGTAATGATTAGCTGTAACTAAGTCAAAAACTAATATATTTTTAAAACTACTACTAAGTATGTCAGATTAACTTTCAGCCTCCCCGCCCTTTTTTTTTTTAAATTTTGAGAAAGAAAGGAGACTGAAAAACCATCATGGTTTTCACGTTGACAAAAACTGCCTGCTTTGTAAAACTTTGCTGTTTTATATTAACTGTTCCTAAATACTTATTATCCTCTTTTTCTTTGGTATTAGTATTTCAGGTGGGCATACAGATGACCTAGGTTCTGGGGGGAGGGGTCGGTAGGCACACATTTTCTATAAAGCTCAAGACAGTAAATATTTTAGACTGTGGGCCACATGGTCTCTGTCGTAACTACTCAAGTCTGCTTGAAAGCAGCCATATAAAATACGTAAATGAATGGGTATGGCTGTATCTGAGTCTATTTTATTTACCAAAACAGGTAATGGGTCATAGTTTGCTGACTCCTGAATGAGTTAAAGACTGTATTGCCCAGTCTCCTTGTCAGATGGAGCCTTGTTAGATGTGGCGGGATGATGTGTTCTGGGCAATGGACTTGGGCAGCATCCTCTTAACGGGACTATGCCCTCTTAACGGAGTATGTCCTCTTCCCATTGCCTATTCTTAATGGCCGGTATGCAGAGGTGACAGTAGGAGGTGAAATAGCCACTCTGGACCATCCAAGTGTTGAGAAAGGCAGCAACGGAGCAGAAGCCTGGGCTCCTTCCACAGTGAGCTGCACACCAGTCCTGGACTGCCTCCTGAGACTCAAAAGAGAATCTTCTGCTTAATTTGAGCCACTCCACTTTGAGATCCTTTTGATAGATCAGCCTTATCTGTTTCCAGAATATAGCTGACAACTGGCAAATGGTGAGAAGTTTAGTTTATAGATCTTTAAAAAAATGTGCTTTATAAAGTCACTTTCAAGGAAAAGGGTGACTACAAAATGATGAGGGGACTTCCCTGGTGGCGCAGTGGTTAAGAATCTGCCTGCTAATGCCGGGGACATGGGTTCGAGCCCCGACCCGGGAAGATCCCACATGCTGCGGAGCAACTAAGCCCGGGCACCACAACTACTGAGTCTGTGCTCTAGAGCCTACGAGCCACAACTACTGAAGCCCGTGCTCCACAACAAGAGAAGCCACCGCAATGAGAAGCCGTGCACCGCAACAAAGAGCAGCCCCCGCTCGCCACGAGAAAAAGCCCGCGAGCAGCAACAAGAACCAACGCAGCCCCGAAGACCCCACGCAGACAAAAATTTAAATTAAAAAATAAATTTATATAAAAAAATAAAATGAGGTATTTTAAACAAACAATAGAATAAATGAATTCAAATGTATAATTCTTCCAATAATGATGCCATTATAAGAGCTCTGAACATGTTTTAGATCTGTATTTACAGAGAACCCCAGGGATCACTTAACCTACACGCTCTTTGTTCTGACCAAACATACTATAACCCAGTTTTCTGCACCAGTGCTGATCAAGGACATTTTCTTTTCTTTTTTGAATTTTATTTATTTATTTTTTATACAGCAGTTTCTTATTAGTTATCCATCTTATACATATTAGTGGATACATATCAATTGCAATCTCCCAATTCATCCCACCACCACCCCCCACCCCCCGCCACTTTCCCCCCTTGGTGTCCATACATTTGTTCTCTACATCTGTCTATTTCTGCCCTGTAAACCGGTTCATCTGTACCATTTTTCTAGGTTCCACATATATCGTTAATATACTATATTTGTTTTTCTCTTTCTGACTTACTTCACTCTGTATGACGGTCTCTAGATCCATCCACGTCTCTACAAATGACCCAATTTCGTTCCTTTTTATGGATAAGTAATATTCCACCGTATATATGTACCACATCTTCTTTATCCATTCGTCTGTCGATGGGCATTTAGGTTGCTTTCGTGACCTGGCTATTGTAAACAGTGCTGCAATGAACACTGGGGTGCATGTGTGGTTTTGAATTATGTTTTTTTTCTAGGCATATGTCCAGTAGTGGGATTTCTGGGTCATGTGGTAATTCTATTTTTAGTTTTTTAAGGAACGTCCATACTGTTCTTCCTAGTGGCTGTATCAATTTACATTCCCACCAACAGTGCAAGAGGGTTCCCTTTTCTGCACACCCTCTCCAGCATTTGTTGTTTGTAGATTTTCTGATGATGCCCATTCTAACCGGTGTGAGGTGATACCTCGTTGTAGTTTTGATTTGCATTTCTCTAATGATTAGTGATGTTGCGCAGCTTTTCATGTGCTTCTTGGCCATCTGTATGTCTTCTTTGAAGAAACGTCTATTTAGGTCTTCTGCCCATTTTTGGACTGGTTGTTTTAATATTGAGCTTCATGACCTGTTTATATATTTTGGAGATTAATCCTTTGTCTGTTGATTCGTTTGCAAATATTTTCTCCCATTCTGAGGGTTGTCTTTTCGTCTTGTTTGTAGTTTGCCGTGCAAAAGCTTTTAAGTTTCATTAGGTCCCATTTATTTGTTTATTTTTGTTTTTATTTCCATTACTCTAGGAGGTGGATGAAAAAAGATCTTGCTGTGATTTCTGTGAGAGTGTTCTTCCTATGTTTTCCTCTAAGAGTTTTAGAGTGTCCGGTCTTATATTTAGGTCTTTAATCCATTTTGAGTTTATTTTTGCATATGGTGTTAGGGAGTGTTCTAATTTCATTCTTTTACACGTAGCTGTCCAGTTTTCCCAGCACCACTTATTGAAGAGACAGCCGTTTCTCCATTGTATATCCTTGCCTCCTTTGTCATAGATTAGCTGACCATAGGTGTGTGGGTTTATCTCTGGGCTTTCTATCCTGTTCCACTGATCTGTACTTGTTTTTGTGCCAGTACCATATTATCTTGATTACTGTAGCTTTGTAGTATTGTCTGAAGTCAGGGAGTCTCATTCCTCCAGCTCTGTTTTCTTCCCTCAAGACTGCTTTTGCTATTCAGGGTCTTTTGTGTTTCCGTACAAATTTTAAGATGTTTTGTTCTAGTTCTGTAAAAAATGCCACTGGTAATTTGATAGGCTTTGCATTGAACCTGCAGACTGCTTTGGTAGTAGAGTCATTTTCACAATATTGATTCTTCCAGTCCAAAAACATGGTATCTCTCTCCATCTGTTGGTATCATCTTTAATTTCTTTCATCAGTGTCTTATAGTTGTCTGCATACAGGTCTTTTATCTCCCTAGGTAGCTTTATTCCTAGGTATTCTTTTTGTTGCAATGGTAAATGGGAGTGTTTCCTTAATTTCTCTTTCAGATGTTTCATCATTAGTATATAGGAATGCAAGAGATTTCTGTGCATTAATTTTGTATCCTGCAACTTTACCACATTCACTGATTAGCTCTAGTAGTTTTCTGGTGGCATCTTTAGGATTCTCTATGTATAGTATCATGTCATCTGCAAACAGTGACAGTTTTACTTCTTCTTCTCCAATCTGTATTCCTTTTATTTCTTTTTCTTCTCTGATTGCTGTGGCTAGGACTTCCAAAACTATGTTGAATAACAGTGGCAAGAGTGGACATCCTTGTCTTGTTGCTGATCTTAGAGGAAATGCTTTCAGTTTTTCACCATTGAGAATGATGTTTGCTGTGGGTTTGTCATATATGGCCTTTATTATGTTGAGGTAGGTTCCCTCTATGCCCACTTTCTGGAGAGTTTTTATCATAAATGGGTGTTGAATTTTGTCAAAAGCTTTTTCTGCATCTACTGAGATGATCGTATGGTTTTTACTCTTCAGTTTGTTAATATGGTGTATCACACTGATTGATTTGCATATATTGAAGAATACTTGCATCCCTGGGATACATCCCACTTGATCATGGTGTATGATCCTTTTAATGTGTTGTTGATTTCTGTTTGCTAGTATTTTGTTGAGGATTTTTGCATCTATATTCATCAGTGATACTGGTCTGTAATTTTCTTTTTTTGTAGTACCTCTGTCTGATTTTGGCATCAGGGTGATGGTGGCTTCATAGAATGAGTTTGGGAGTGTTCCTTCCTCTGCAATTTTTTGGAAGAGTTTGAGAAGGATGGGTGTTAGCTCTTCTCTAAATGTTTGATAGAATTCACCTGTGAAGCCATCTGGTCTTGGACTTTTGTTTGTTGGAAGATTTTTTTTTTTTTTTTTAACATCTTTATTGGAGTATAATTGCTTTACAATGGTATGTCAGTTTCAGCTTCACAACAAAATGAATCAGTTATATATACACATACATTCCCATATCTCTTCCCGCTTGCGTCTCCCTCCCTCCCACCCTCCCTATCCCACCCCTCCAGGCGGTCACAAAGCACCGAGCTGATCCCCCTGTGCTATGCGGCTGCTTCCCACTAGCTATCTACCTTACGTTTGGTAGTGTATGTATGTCCATGCCTCTTTATCGCTTTGTCACCGTTTACCCTTCCCCCTCCCCATAGCCTCAAGTCCATTCTCTAGTAAGTCTGTGTCTTTATTCCTGTTTCACCCCTAGGTTTTTCATGACATTTTTTTTTCTTAAATTCCATATATATGTGTTAGCATACGGTATTTGTCTCTCTCTTTCTGACTTACTTCACTCTGTATGACAGACTCTAGGTCTATCCACCTCATTACAAATAGCTCAGTTTCGTCTCTTTTTATGGCTGAGTAATATTCCATTGTATATATGTGCCACATCTTCTTTATCCACTCATCCGATGATGGACACTTAGGTTGTTTCCATCTCTGGGCTATCGTAAATAGAGCTGCAACGAACATTTTGGTACATGACTCTTTTTGAATTTTGGTTTTCTCAGGGTATATGCCCAGTAGTGGGATTGCTGGGTCATATGGTAGTTCTATTTGTAGCTTTTTAAGGAACCTCCATACTGTTCTCCACAGTGGCTGTATCAATTTACATTCCCACCAACAGTGTAAGAGGGTTCCCTTTTCTCCACACCCTCTCCAGCATTTATTGTTTCTAGATTTTTTGATGATGGCCATTCTGACTGGTGTGAGATGATATCTCATTGTAGTTTTGATTTGCATTTCTCTAATGATTAGTGATGTTGAGCATTCTTTCATGTTGGAAGATTTTTAATCACAGGTTCAATTTCATTACTTGTGATTGGTCTGTCCATATTTTCTATTTCATCCTGGTTCAGTCTTGGAAGGTTATACCTTTCTAAGAATTTGTCCATTTCTTCTAGGCTATCCACTTTATTGGCATAGTTGCTTGTAGTACTCTTAGGATGCTTTGTATTTCTGTGGTATCCGTTGTAACTTCTCCTTTTTAATTTCTAATTTTATTGATTTGAGTCCTCTCCCTCTTTTTCTTGATGAGTCTGGCTAATGATTTTGTTTATCTTCTCAAAGAACCAGCTTTTAGTTTTATTGATCTTTGCTATTGTTTTCTTTGTTTCTATTTCATTTATTTCTGCTCTGATCTTTATGATTTCTTTCCTTCTACTAACCTTGGGTTTTGTTTGTCCTTCTTTCTCTAGCTCCTCTAGGTGTAAGGTTAGATTTTTTATTTGAGATTTTTCTTGTTTCTTGAGGTAGGACTGTATTGCTATAAACTTCCCTCTTAGAACTGCTTTTGCTGCATCCCATAGGTTTTGGATAGTCGTGTCTTCATTGTCACCTGTCTCTAGGTATTTTCTGATTTCCTCTTTGATTTCTTCAGTGATCTCTTGGCTATTTAGTAACGTATTGTTTAGCCTCCATGTGTTTGTTTTTTATGTTTTTTTCCCTTGTAATTGATTTCTAATCTCGTAGCGTTGTGGTCAGAAAAGGTGCTTGATATGATTTCAATTTTCTTAAATTTACTGAGGCTTGCTTTGTGACCCAGGCTGTGATCTACCCTGGAGAATGTTCCGTGTGCACTTGAGAAGAATGTGTAATCTGCTGTTTTTGGATGGAATGTCTTATAAATATCAATTAAATCTATCTGGTCTATTGTGTCATTTAAAGCTTGTGTTTCCTTATGAAATTTCTGTCTGGTTGATCTGTCCATTGGTGTAAGTGAGGTGTTAGAGTCCCCCACTATTATTATGTTACTGTTGATTTCCTCTTTTATAGCTGTTAGCAGCTGCTTTATGTATTGAGGTGCTCCTATGTTGGGTGCATATATATTTATAATTGTTATATCTTCTTTTTGGATTGATCCCTTGATCGTTATGTAGTGCCCTTCCTCGTCTCTTGTAACATTCTTTATTTTAAAGTCTATTTTATCTGATATGAGTATTGCTACTCCAGCTTTCTTTTGATTTCCTTTTGCATGGAATATCTTTCCCCATCCCTTCATTTTCGGTCTGTATGTGTCCCTAGGTCTGAAGTGGGTCTCTTGTAGACAGCATATATATGGGTCTTACTTTTGTGTACCTTCAGCGAGCCTGTGTCTTTTGGCTGGAGCATTTAATTCATTCACGTTTAAGGTAATCATCAATATGTATGTTCCTATTACCATTTTCTTAATTGTTATGGGCTTGTTTTTGTAGGTCCTTTTCTTCTCTTGTGTTTCCCACTTAGAGAAGTTCCTTTAGCCTTTGTTGTAGAGCTGGTTTGGTGGTGCTGAATTCTCTTAGCTTTTGCTTGTCTGTAAAGCTTTTGATTTCTCCATCAAATCTGAATGAGATCCTTGATGTGTAGAGTAATCTTGGTTGTAGCTTCTTCCCTTTCACCACTTTAAATATATCATGCCACTCCCTTCTGGCTTGTAGAGTTTCTGCTGAGAAATCACCTGTTAACCTTATGGGAGTTCCCTTGTATGTTATTTGTCGTTTTTCCCTTGTTGCTTTCAATAATTTTTCTTTGTCTTTAATTTTTGTCAGTTTGATTACTATGTGTCTCGGTGTGTTTCCCCTTGAGTTTATCCTGCCTGGGACTCTCTGCGCTTCCTGGACTTGGGTGGCTATTTGCCTTCCCGTGTTAGGGAAGTTTGCAACTATAATCTCTTCAAATATTTTCTCACGTCCTTTCTCTCTCTCTTCTCCTTCTGGGACCCCTATAATGTGAATGTTGTTCCATTTAATGTTGTTCCAGAGGTCTCTTAGGCTGTCTTCATTTCTCTTCATTCTTTTTTCTTTATTCTGTTCCGTGGCAGTGAATTCCACCGTTCTGTCTTCCAGGTCACTTATGGTTCTTCTGCCCCAGTTATTCTGCTATTGATTCCTTCTACTGTATTTTTCATTTCAGTTATTGTATTGTCCATCTCTGTTTGTTTGTTCTTTAATTCTTCTAGGTCTTTGTTAAACATTTCTTGCATCTTCTCGATCTCTGCCTCCATTCTTTTTCCGAGGTCCTGGATCATCTTCACTATCATTATTCTGAATTCTTTTTCTGGAAGGTTGCCTATCTCCACTTCATTTAGTTGTTTTTCTGGGGGTTTTATCTTGTTCCTTCACCTGGTACATAGCCCTCTGCCTTTTCATCTTGTCTTTCTGTGAATGTGGTTTTTGTTCCACAGGCTGGATTGTAGTTCTTCTTCCTTCTGCTGTCTGCCCTCTGGCGTATGAGGCTATCTAAAAGGCTTGTGCAAGTTTCCTGATGGGAGGGACTGGTGGTGGGTAGAGCTGGTTGTTGCTCTGGTGGACAGGGCTCAGTAAAACTTTAATCCACTTGTCTGCTGACGGGTGGGGCTGGGGTTCCCTCCCTGTTGGTTGTTTGGCCTGAGGCAACCCAACACTGAAGCCTACTTGGGCTCTTTGGTGGGGCTAATGGTGGACTCTGGGAGGGCTCATGCCAAGGAGTACTTCCCAGAACTTCTGCTGCTAGTGTCCTTGTCCTCATGGTGAGACAGAGCCGCCCCCACCTCTGCAGGAGACCGTCCAACACTAGCAGGTACGTCTGGTTCAGTCTCCTATGGGGTCGCTGCTCCTTCCCCTGGGTCCCAGTGTGCACACTACTTTTTGTGTGCCCTCCAAGATCGGAGTCTCTGTTTCCCTCAGTCCTGTCGAAGTCCTGCAATCAAATCCCGCTAGCCTTCAAAATCTGATTCTCTAGGTATTCCTCCTCCCGTTGCCGGACCCCCAGGTTGGGAAGCCTGAGGTGGGGCTCAGAACCTTCACTGCAGTGGGTGGACTTCTGTGGTATATTTGTTCTCCAGTTTTGAGTCACCCACCCAGCGGTTACGGGATTTGATTTTATTGTGATTGCGCCCTTCCTACCATCTCATTGCGGCTTCTCCTTTGTCTTTGGATGTGGGGTATCTTGTTTGGTGAGTTCCAGTATCTTCCTGTCGATGACTGTTCAGCAGTTAGTTGTAATTCCAGTGCTCTCGCAAGAGGGAGTGAGCACACATCCTTCTACTCTCAAGGCCATCTGAATGAGATGGACGACTTGTCATCTCTAAGATATTCAGAAGCATGAGCTGCAAGTTCTGAAGGCAGTTTTCAGCAATGGCAGCACAAATGAAGAAAGTGTTTCACTTCTCAAGGTCATTACTTTGAAGTGGAATAAGTCCCTCTTCAGTTCTAAGCATCATTTAGCTGCACTGTCCTGTAATCACACATCTGGTCACTAAAACACGTGGGGGATAACGCTAATGTTTTTCATTAGGAACATCAGTAATATATTTACACTATAGACATAGTTCTTCAGAAGTTGCCTTTATAAATCCATTCCTTCTACTTCTTACTGGTTTGTGTTTTTATGTAAAAGTTGAGTGCCAAAAAGCAAAACCAAAAAGCTAGAAGTTTGGATAAGTGGGAAATTACTACCCCATAAGTGTGGGCATTAACAAATAACTTAAATGTTTTGTGCTACTGTTTTCTACATAATGAAGTACAGCAATGGCATCTATTCAGATATAGGCCAATAAAACCATCAAAACATCATTTAGTTTCTAGAAAAAGATGCAAGAAAAATTTCATAGTAAATCAGTGTTAAAATGTAGTTTGTACTGACAACCAAAAAAATGTAACCTAAATTAGAACAACATTAACTTTAGTTCTATCAAGTACTAAGAACGTAACTTTCTCTTTTCAAGGAGAAGCAGATACAGTTGAGTGTTTTGGACTAGCAACTTCACTTGTATCAATTTAGATGATATGAACTTGCCCAACTAAAATCAAATTTGCCCTGTCCAAAGTTAGTTTTGCTGAAGTGTCACCTTTCTTTACTTTGCCAGATTCACTTGACTATAGAATTCATTTTAAAGAGAAAGTTCTCCCTCAATTATTCCCATTCCTCTATACTGTCTAAATTTAAACTGCTCGTTGGAAGCATTCTAGAGAAAGGGACCCAGCTGGCTAAAGAAAGTGAAAGGAGTAAAAAGAGCTTAGCAATGAACCCAAACCATGAGCTTTGTTTATAAATAGTTTAAGGAAAAAGTCTGGATTTGTGTGAAGTTGAGTGCAATGCCACACTGCTGAGAGAGAGCCAAAAGGAACATGACACGGACTCTAAGAATGTTGACAAGAAAACAATCTTCATGCCAGGGAGGGCCTACCAGTGTCAGGCACTAGGCTAGATATTCCATATACCTTATATCTCAGGGGCAAAACAAACTCAGGGAGGTTCCACAACTTGTCCAAATAAGTGGCAGAATTAATATTTGAAACCAGGACTTCTCAACACCAAAGTCAATGCTCCTTCCACTGAACTATACACCTCCATGGTATAAGAGAATAATGTGAAGTTACTTAGGCTCCCTGTAAACAGTGACAACAGAACTTTCTTAAAATCACCTTTCAAACTTACAACCTACAGTTTAGGAATGCTATTCCTGACCTTCAGGCTTTGTCTTGAAACATAACACATTGCTTTCTGCTCATGCCCTACAGCTTTCCTTCACTGCTTCTCACACAGGCACCCTCCAACCCAATGTCCTTCTCTCCTCCTTAGCCGCTAGCTTCTACCTTTCCTTTCAGGATCTGTTCACAAAGGCCGGTCTGACCTCCCCGTCCTTTCTTGTTATTATTTTCTTGCCCTAAGTTAAAAAACAATGTGTTCACAATCTTGTCTTCTCTCCCAAGCAATGTGGACCTGTGAAGTTTGCATTTCTGATTACAGATAAGGTTTGCCTTTCACCTACCTTTCCCTACACTGACAGTGAAGTGTTTTGATGAGCCATTTTATTCCACAACACTTGAAAGCCACAGGAGCCTCGAATCTCTATAATGGGGACTGAAGAATATGTAACACGTAATAATTTAAAGGTGCCCCTTGTAAGAAGCATAACTGTTTGCCTTTAAATGCTAGAAGTACTTTTTCCCCAGAAGAAACAATACCTTAAAGTTTCACTTTCAAAATATCTGTGGTTTTCTTATCTACAATATTACCTTTGGAGGGAAAAAAGGGATTAAACGTTCTGTCTTAAATTTTACATCAAATGAAAAAAAAAAAAGAATATATATGTGTGTGTGTATTACAAAGCGCATATAACCTAAGGCTCATTCAATCTGGATGAAAAAATGCCATCTGCTTTGTCCTGTCCATTTGACTGAGCAGAGCCAGAGGAAGGCCACATGGCCTGGGAAGTCGTCTGCTACTCTTGGCGCCATCTATAAGGAAGCACATCCGTAGATGCAAAGGAAGGAACGAGGATTTGGATTCTTACCTCCCAATGGCTAAATATCAGCTGCGGGCTGGCCAGGCCACTTGTCCTCTTCCTAATTTCATCAGCAAAGCCAAAGCTTTCGGCCACGGGCAGCACAGCCTTGATGATGAACATGTCCGTCCCCTCCTTCATTTCCTCTTGTAGCACTCGACCTTCTCTCTTTGACAAGACCGCATAGACCCGACCTGCAAAGCCATATACACCTTTTAAATTCATTGACCGGTTACATGTCTTGAGCGACACAAAGATGGGACTACTCCTGTACCCTGTTAACAATCAACTAATGATTAACTTTGTTCCCAATAATTTTGGTTTACAGAAGCATGGGAAATTTTCAAGTGTTTATTTAAACAGTAAAGCATGACAATTATAGAAAAATTAGAAACAAATGATAACAAAAGGTGAAATCACCCCAAACTGCATTACCCAAGGACAATCCCCTCAACACAGCGTGAGAAGCAGGAGACTTTAAAAGGACCTTTTCATATAATTTCACTACGAGGTGTCTTTGGATCTGAAATCCAACGAGATGAGGGTGACTGGGCTTTGTAAATGTTAAGATATTCTAATAATTTCAAGACATTATTAATGTGATGATAATTATCATGATGACAAGCTATTTGGGACTAGTAAGCAATCAACTGGCTCAAGGACGTTTTTATACTAAAAATTAAAGCCACACATATATACCTGCTTGCTTGTATTTGTTTTAAGCTGATACTATCTCAGTGGTACAAATATAAGGGTTTTATTACCTGAAAACTGATAGTCTGGAATCTTTAATGTCTGGTAACAATTTTTACTGCCACGTCACAGGAATTCTAGCAAATCCTCTTGGCTAGCACTTTTATTTCATCTTTAGGCACAATTCTTTCTTCCACTCACGAGGGAGACCCCTTCCCCTCTGACTGGCTTCTGTATGACTGCCTCTGGGTGCTCAGACTATCCATTCAGCTAGTAAGCAGAACAGACTGCAGAGAACAGAGATAAACTGGAGATCACAGACAACTGGAAGGAACTTGCTTCAGCTAATGGGTACACTCATTAAAGCCCCCACTTTCACCTTCCATTTAGAAAAAATAATTTTAATTACGTAAGTGATCTATAAATATATTATCCTTAAAAATTTACACATTGCCGTGAAGCAGAGTGCAAGTCTCCTCTGACTACCACACTGAGCTCTGGACTCTGCCCTCCGTCCTAAAAACTGGGTGGTGATCTGGTGCGGATGCCACCCACCTTACTTATTTTTTATTTTTTAGACTGGGCACTGAGGACGCAGGGCAAACTTTTCTCTCTGACTCAGATTTCCCCCTGGTGGTGGTTATTGGGAAGGATAAAGGGAAACAAATGCCAGGAAACCCACTGTGTCGCAAGGCTTAAAAATTTTAAAAAAACCTTAAGAACTCCGGAGGGCCTTCTGCATCTCTTGGCTTAGCATCAAAACAAATAAATTAAAAATTCCACCAGTGATGACAGGTACAGTTGTCCTCTTCCCCACTCCCGCGCCCGCCTCCACAGTTTCGCCTTCTTCCTGCCCCACAAGCCCTAAGGGACCGCCTCTCGCGTCTTCACTGTGTGCTCTTTCTTTAACACCCAGGCTCTACCGGTTGCCCTGAGCTCTATTAAAGCTGTTTCCTTGAAATTTCACAATAATTTTCATATTCCTATCCTAAATGTCTTTTTCTCAATCCTCATTCTCTGATTTCTCTGCGGTTTCTGCAGCTACTGATCAACACCCTCTCTGACAAATCTCTCCAATCTTAGTGTCACCTTCCTTTGACCCCTGGCCCTCTAACAACCATCATTCTACTTACTGTCTACTACAATAATTCTTAAGGGTATGACTTCTTCCTAAGAGTATTCTTTGAGGCTCAATACTCTTCTCCAAACAAACTTTCCCTTCAGAAAGCCCATTCATTTCTCATTTGTGTGGTTTAAATTATTAACTTTATGTCTGGGATTCCTGGGACTCTGTTTCTAAGCCTGGCCTCTCACTGGACCTCCAATCCCACATTTACTGGGACTGTGGCTGCCAGGGCATCTCCACGGTGGAGCGCAACTTCCTTTTAAATTCAACGTGTCTAAGACACAATACATTGCCTATTGCAAAAGGCAACTCCACTCCTCAATTTTGAAGTCATTTCTCCTGTCATTCACACTAGAAATCTCAGAGTCAGAGAATCACAGAACAGTGGGCTAGAAGGGAACTCAGGGGTCAAGTTCTACCACAGTAGTCATTTAGATTCTGCTTGCATATGTCTAAAACTCACTTCCTCCCAGGGCAGGCCATTCCATCTTTGGACAGTGCCGATTGGTAGACAATTCTTGAGCCCCAAGTTTCTAACCATTAGGCCCAGTTTTTGTCCTATGGGACAGGTTTAACCCCTCGTCCACAGACCAGCCTTTAAGCTACTTGAAGACAGTATTCAGCCTTCTCTTCTCCAGTCTGAACACCTCCTCTTTCTCTGTCACGACCTTCCTTTCCTGTTCCATCCTGACCACTTTCCTATTTGAACGACTACAATTTATTTACATTGCTTTTGGAAAGCAGTTTCTAGAACTGAAAGCCATATTTTAGGTACAGTCTGAAAAGCTCTTGAAAAAAGCAGAATAATTAGTGTCTGTATTAGTGATCCCCTCTAGGTTACAGATGACTTGCCTGAGATTCTTATGAGAAAAAAATTATGAGAAAAAAAACTTACTGTAATAGCTACCATGTGTGAACTAGTCATCTTTATTTACTCCTCTACCTCACTCTAAGGTAAGTTTTATGGTGGTTTATGGAAGTAAATACCAAACAATGGGGTGGGGAGAGAGAAAGAATGAGTAAACTGGGGCAAAGAGACTCTGAGGAGCTGGGCCGGCAGGGACGAGCCGCCTGGCTGCTGCTGCAGAGGCTGGCTGCTCCTCCCCTGCTTCACGGGTCATGCCAGCAGGCTTGGATCAATCATTATAATTGGAACTGAATGTAATTAATCATGTAATTTTGGGCCATTCCATTTTAATTCCACTAAAACTAAATCTTAAAACTGGGACACAGTGATGGATCACTGAACAATGGACACCAGCTATAACAAAACCTTCCAATACACTTGGCGCTCATGACAGCTGTGTCCAATGCTTGGATGCACTGAGGGACCCTCTCCACTGCTGAGGTTACACTGAGAAATGAATGCAGTCCTATCAATGAGGATTTCTGATCATGTGGCCCCTGACAGAATATTTTGATACCCCTTCAACTGGTCATAACACCTCAGGCATTTGTTCACTCACTCAAAGGAAGATCACAGTGCGCCCTACTGTACGCAAGGCACCAGGGAAGAGGCATCCGTCAGGAAAGAAGCGGCAACAGAAAGGTTAATTGCCTGACTGGTTTTGATCAGGGCTCCACTTTTAATGACTGCACTATAAATGTCTCAGCCTGTACTCCAGGCCCTCTATGACCTGGCAGGAACCCACCACTCCAGCTCCTGAAACTGCCAGACCCTGGAGCACAGAGCACAGACTCTACACCCTAAGCCAAGGTAAACCCCTCACTGCCCACAGGACACGTGTGAGGTTTTTCCACTCTGAGCTCACAGTTTCTCCAACTCAGAGTACTCTTAGCCCAGCTTTATAGTCAAATCCTTTTCATCATTTGAAGACCATTCAAAAACAACTCGTTCCACAAAGTGTTCTGTGAGATCCCAAGATCGAAATAATCTCTTCACCATTTGGGCTTTACTGAACCTAATCTGTTCTTTTGTGGCATTACAGATTCTTATATACATATTTTCTTCTTCCATAATAGGCAGTTAAGATTGGTCTGCAGATTCTACCATCTTTAGAGCTGAAAGTTTGGCAATTAAAGGTATGTTATTTTTTTTTCAGAATTTAGGAATGGAAGCAGCTGTCCACAGCAATGTTTTCTCTAATAGTAAACAAACAGGAAACAATGTGAATTTCCAATTTGGGGATGATGGGAAGTAAATTACAGCACATCAAATTGATAGGATATTATGCAGAGGTTAAAATGAAAATTATGAATACTAAGTAGCCAAATGGAAGTGTGTTTATAAAACAAATAATAAATGTAAAAAGCAAAACACCAAACTGCCTCTACCATAATGCATAATAGCTATGCAAAATGTACTATTATGGACAAAGATGGTAAAAGAAAATGAAAAATGATAGGCTGACTTCCAAGGTGGAAGATTTTTCCTTCATCTTGTGGTTTCTGTTACTGTCGGTAACACTTGCGGTATAACTTCAATTAAAAACACACACACACAAAGAAATCGGTGGGCATTTCTTATTCTTATAAACTAGGTCACACAAACCTCTGTTCCTTTTGTCACAGAACAACCAGACTGCTAAATCAAGCAGATGTGGTCGACAGGATGCAGGTGGTCTTCAACCAAATATGAGATAAAGTGTGCTGTGGACGTAATGGGGAACGTGGGCTGGTTGCTATTAGATAGAAATGGATGTTAACAAGTCACTCCCACCCTGGAAGGATGTCCTTAGTGAACTGTCAGTGCTCTGTTCACAGCTCTGTGTCCTTACTATGATAATCAGCCACTTAAAAATTCAGAAGGCATGGTGATCAAATCCAAAGTTGACATGAGGCTGGCAAAGGTAATAAATTCTTTGACAGAATCAGGATAACCAGGTAAGGACCCAAATTTAATAAGACACAGTATGGGTAAATGCAAGGTTTTACTGTTGGGTTCAACCAACCAGTGTCCAGGATTAGAAAGGTAATGCTGCACAGCAGTGTCTATAAAACCAACTGGAAAGGAATTTACTTTAAGTTCAACAGAGGTCTTCAGTGCTGTGGTACAAAGAAAGCCAATTTAATACCTAGTTGATGAACTCAAAATCATTCCATCCATCATCAAAGCCCATTTCAAAGTACAGTCACTTTCAAAAGATTTACCCTGTTTTGAATTTTGCTAATCCAAATTTCTCATAAAATTTCACTAAAAACCCATATTTATTCACTAAATTCAATTGTATTTTACTAATTGTTTTACATACTTAAGCTTTGTCACCTTAACTTATTTCTCAAAGCAGGAACCATGCTTAACATAGTGCTGGCATATATAGCTCAATAAATTTTTGTTGAATTAATGAAATGCTGGTGAAATATAAAAAGAACTCCAAGTATGAAATAAGAATAGGTTTTTAAAAGTAGACAGTAATACTTACTAAGAATGTTTCTGATACATTAAAACACGTATGTTTTAACAATATAAGCATTTATCCCTACAAATAAAATAGAAGCACTATAATAACTGTAGATGTGAGTAAAACTAACAGTAACAGAAAAAGTTATATTTTATATGTGAAGTTATTGCCAAAGGTAAAAACAATGGAGAGCAAGAATGAAAGACGTTAACAGGTTAGAAGAAATATGAAAAGAGACAATTTACTAGTCACATGATGATCAATTAAAAACACAAACCAAGGGCTTCCCTGGTGGCGCAGTGGTTGGGAGTCCGCCTGCCGATGCAGGGGACATGGGTTCGTGCCCCGGTCCGGGAGGATCCCACATGCCGTGGAGCGGCTGGGCCCGTGAGCCATGGCCGCTGAGCCTGCGCGTCCGGAGCCTGTGCTCCGCAACGGGAGAGGCCACAACAGTGAGAGGCCCGCGTACCGCAGAAAAAAAAAAAAAACACAAACCAATTCTTATGTCCGTTCAAGCTCATAAAAGGCAGTTTTCATGGGTAAAAAATGATAATAAAACCACAGTTAGGAAAGCAGGTTTTACAAGTAAAGGAGGTCATTTTCTTGGGATTATTTCCCCAGACAAAACATTTTTAAGATGATTATTTTTTCTGCAAAATTTCCCATTTTGACCATAAGCAATTCTATACATTTATAAAAGGATTCCTTATTTTAAAAATCTGTGTAGAAAAGAGTTTTAAAAAGAGACTAACTCATCTTACTAAATAAAAAAGACCTGACTTGTCCTTTTATTTGTCTGGTGCCAATTCTTGGAGAATTAAAGGAACCAGCAGCAGTCTGAAGTATTCCTGGAAGATCTCTGTATACCCAGGGAGGAAGCAAAAAGCCTCAGGAACATAGAGGTCTCTTCATTTCTTTTTCCAGGTGAAGGTGGTGATTTAGAAAGAAAAAGGTAAACGCAAGTGAAGAGCTGAGTATCCTGATAGACCTTGGATACTAAAAACTGGTCATCATTACCAAAGAATCCCTCAAAACAAGAGAAAACAGGCTTAGGAGGAGATTCTCTAGTCTAAGCAAGAAGGCCTCAAACCAATTCAGGAATAAAAAAAACTCCAGATCAAATCTAAACACAGCTTCTTTGTAAGGCAGTGGGTGTGGTAGCCAGTTGATCTCTTGAGAAATGTATTAAGAAGGCTGACCAGCGACACTGGTACAGACTGTGTACAGTGGACCCTTGAACAACACAGGTCTGTGTTGGGTGGGTGTGGGTCCACTTATAAGTGGATTTTTCTAGCTGAATCTACCGATGTGGAGCCACGTATAGGGAGGGCCAACTGTAAAGTAATATACAGATTTTCAACTGTGTGGTCGGTCAGCACCCCTAAGCCCCGTGTTGTTCAAGGGTCACCTGTACTAACCAATATACAAGGTTGAGAGTTGTACCTGGATAAGGCAAGGCAAAGACATATCTGCTCCTAAGGGAGAAGAGGGCATATAACCCTGAAGGCTAAGATAAGCATCTATTCCTAGAAAGTGCCAGAACTGACTCAGCTGGGCAGGTGAAAAGTACCAGGGTGAAGATCAAAGTGCCGGATGACAAGTGATATTCAAGGGACTGCCTGGTCACATGCAGGGTCCGGTCCTAGTGGTGACTTCCTAACACAGATGGAAAAATGGACACAGAGGACTGACTCAACAAAGGTGACTCAACAGTCTGCTGGGAATTTCCAATAAATGCCAACAGCTGAACCTAGCTTCAGGTGTTGTGCTGAAAAGCTGTCTTCTCAGAAAGGACAAATGCCGCTCCAAATGGATTACGTAAGGAGAGATGGCCATTTGGGGAGGAAATATGTGTTCCTATTATGCTGGGAATAAGGGAGGGAAAGACAGGCATAGATAGATCTACATGGACCCTAGACTTTGGGAAGGCTCATTTCAAACACATAAAGGAAAAGAAAACCAAAAAACCAAACAGGCTTTAGGATAACAAACCCTAAGATAAAATTCCTTTGGGGAGTAACAAGAGTCTGAAAATATCAATCATGAATGATCCCAGTGAGAAAAAAGGAGGAGAGATCCTCCCCACCCAAAATAAATAGCTCCAAAATAAATCTGTTGGGTCATGGAAGGCACTCTGTTGTGCCTTCTGACTCCTATTTTAAGAGGACAGGCACAGTAGACAGAAGAAGAAGAAGATAGCAAACAACTAAGGGAGGTTCATAGTATGTCCTGGATGTTGAAAACTAGAGTAAGGCGAGCCTACCAAATAACAGAGTTAAAGACAACAAAAAGGGTCACAGCTACAACTTGGAGAGGCCAGTGTAACATTAATACAGGACAGCAAGAAGGCCAGGGTTGGTTCTCAACACCGACGTTACCTCCATTCTCTTCAGTAAGGAGAATGAGGAAGAAACTACAGCAAGTAGAACAAACATGATAGAAGAATGCTGAAGTTCAAGATAGCCGAGCAGTTGATAAGCAAGTAACTGGCCTTCTTAAACGAGTTCAAGTCTCCAAGACCAGAATTCTATCTCATGGCCCTAGAGAAATTTGCCCTTTTGAGAACTTGTGGATAGCAGGGTAGCTGCCAAACTACAGGTAAAAGGCAAATGATAAATGAACTTTTTTAAGGATAAAAACACTGGTTTCCATAAACTACAGACTAGAAAGCCATATACTAATTTCCTACAGAATTTTAAGAAAACATTATAAAGATTTATATATATTTATAGAAGCATGAGGTAAACCTTTGGAGATGACACGGACTTTCTAACACAAAATCCTATCAACCTAAGTTTATTTCTTCTTATAAGATGGTTGGTAAGTTGATAATCAGGGGAATGCTATATATACAAAGGACATCAACTTCATCACAACATTCAATTCACTACTTATTGAGTTTCACTTCTCACCAGACAAGAAAAGGACACATGAAAAAAAATTAAAAAATGAATCAATGTGTGAAGATTATGGTGTTGAGGGACTTCCCTGGTGGCGCAGCGGTTAAGAATCCACCTGCCAATGCAGGGGATACGGGTTTGAGCCCTGGTCCAGGAAGATCCCACATGCCACGGAGCAACTAAATAAGCCCATGTGCCACAACTACTGAGCCCACGTGCCACAACTACTGAAGGCCACGTGCCTAGAGCCTGTGCCCCACAACCACAATGAGAAGACGGCACACGGCAATGAAGAGTAGCCCCTGCTCGCAGCAACTAGAGAAAGCCCGTGCACAGCAATGAAGACCCAACGCAGCCAAAAAAAAAAAAAAAAAAAATTATGGCGTTGAGACTTCTTTTTCTTGGCATTAAAAACCCCAAAACTTCCTTCACTATTGTTGTAATGTTTATTATGTATTTTACACACACACACACACACACACACACACACACACACACACACACACAAAACCTAAGGGAAGAAATTAATTGTATAGACCCAGTTTACTCATATGTAAATATAGGAGTTCTACATAATTTCAGTCACTAAGATTTAAATCCAGCTTTTGGGGGAACAAAATAGAAAGACAAACTTATTTTAAAAAAAAAATGAGGTTGATCCTGACTTCTCACAAGTGAATGACAAGATGCAACTGCTGAACTGCATTAAAAGAAGAATGCTGTACCACATGTGGGAGGTAGCAGTGTGTCTGTGTCTGTACGGGTGAGATGGTATCTGGGGTGCTGTTTATGGCTGCTTTATTTAAGAAGGAGGCTGACCGAAGGAAGTATATCTAAAGGACAGCAACTGGAACAACTGAAGGATTAAAAAAAATCATATCCTGAAAACCAGCTGAAGGATGTGGAGAGTTTTCCCCAACATATAAAGCTAGAAAACGAATGCTCCCCTCAAATATATGAAGTGCTACTGCATGTAAGAGGGACGAATGGTGGTATGAATGGTGAGAAACTAGCAGGAGACAAGACTTTTTTGCTCAATATGAGAAAGACAGTTTAATCCCGGAACTGGCTGTGAGCTGCCCATCAACAGAAGTATTCAAACAGAGGTGGTATAAGCATCTGTCAGCGTAGGAGAGACTGGAGAAGACCTCTGAGGTCTGTTTTTGAAGGAATTAAGACTGCTTGATTCTAATTCTACCTCTGCCTTCTTAAATTAAGAAGGTTCTCAATGGAAATGTGAAGAACACCTGGGAATGGTCTAGATCAGTGTTCCTCGAACTAAGCTATGGATTCCGTGAGATGTTAATAGGATGCTGTATTCAGGTAAGGTTGAGAAACACCACATATTCCAGGCCGTATCTGCAGATCTGACTCACAGCACGTACTGGCTTTAAGCCGGCTCAGGATAACCAAACCTATGTACCTGTGTTTAACGCAACTGTTTTTGAAATGCTGCTATGGGTGCTCCGTTCCTCTCACAGGAACCTTACTGTGACGCAAGCCTAAATTTCTTTTTGGGGAAGAAAACCCCCAACAATTTAGATTTATGCTTTTAGGAATTAATTGGCAAAAGGACTTTACCAAAAAGAACGTAAAGGAACCACATACTGACTCAAAGGACCTCAGAGCTCGAGAAAACACAACAATTTGGTCCACTCGCTCATCCAGTGCTCAATTCCCCCTTCTATGACCTCCTCACCGCTGAAGCAGTTCCACAATCTCAAGAGGGTAAAGAGAACTACCGTGTGGCCAGGCATGGTTCCAGGTCCCATATTTGTGTTCTCATGCTACTCTTCACAACCTCCAATGAATTATTACCTTCTTTTTCAGAGGTGAAGAAAATAAGTCTCACTGAAGTACCATCTGTCAAAAGTCAAAACAGCTACCAAGTGCCAGGGTTCAATGTCTCCTGAGATCTTAAAGGTTCTTCTCCCAAAGAGAGAAAAATCAGCAGTAGGATCTGATATAATAGTTAGCAGTGGATAAAGTCCCAAATAATTTTCTTCTTCAGAAGACACCCAGAATTCACAGAAGCCCTTTGTGTTAGGAGTACGAGAATGTCACCTTATTCTCTGATTGTTATCACAACTTTGGTTACCCAGACTGATATGGTTACTCCCTTGTGAAAAACTACTGCACGGATTTGGATGGTAAAATATATGAGAAGTTTAAACCTTATTTACCAGACCTTCTGTTGCAGAAAAGTCTTTCCATTTTTGCAAAACAAAATATCCTAAGTTGGCAAAACTTCTGCTCCCTTGCCCCCAAGATTGTAATATTTAAGGCCTCTGACTTTCTAAGATCTTAGTTCCTGAAAATCATATGATAATGTAGCTTCTGCAAAAAAAAAATATTAAATGAGTTTAAGCTTTCTGATCTGAGAGACTTCCACTGTTATTCATGGTATTTCTCAGTCTTTACCTTTCTTGCCTTACCGAGAACATCACTGGTGGCCATGATGTCACACGTGTACATTGCCGCCATCAGACGCTGAGGTTTCACTTGTAGTGCATAGCGACAGGCTTCCTTCATGGTGGCAATGAGCTGTCCTGAGAAGGGTCCATAGCAGTCAGTGAGTGAAGACTCTCCTTTCTGGGAAGCCCTCTTCTCAGAGGGCTCGGAGCAGCCACCTTGTAGGTCTTGGTGTTCTTCTCTACCAGGACAGGTTTCACCTTCCCCCTGTCCCTCTTTTACCAGATCACTTTGTTCTTGATTCTGCTTATCACTTGCTGTTTGGTCTTCAAATTTACTTAGGTCCCATTCTTCCAGAACAAAACAGACACCCATGAGAGGCTCCTCACACATGGGGCCAGAGAGGGTTGCTAGCTGGAAGCCACTCACGATGCTATTGCCCAAATCTCGGTATCTACTGGCTTCTTTTGATGCTTTGCCATCTGGGCCTGTCCATACTGAATTCTGAAAATCTTTACTTTTATTTACTAATATGTTGGGCCCACATTTTCTTGGGCCAAACGACCAGATTTGGTCAACAGTGTTCCTCCATTTTCTCCCTGTTAGATGCTGCTCTAGTTTTCCTTTGAATTCCCAAATTTTCTCTTGGGTCTTCTGGTGAATCATCTGAGTGTTTTTACCCTCATTCAAAGAGGATATCAACTGCTCCATAGAACGAATCACATCACTATTTTCTTCCAGAATCTGAGTGACTTCTTCTGGAAGGGGCATGGCTCGAACACTGAGTGTGGCAAGTTTATTGGGGGTTGTCATGGTGATTAGCCCACCAGAGTACACTTGGATTCCTTCAGGGATTCTGTTTTGATCTTCTTTTGTTTGGTGTATGACTGCAACTTTTTGTTGTTTGCCTATTTCTTCATTGACCATGTCAACTGTGGGGGGTTTTGTGATTGTTTCTCTGAATGGAATAATGGGTTCAGACACACTGATTTGAATCTTTGCAAACCTACAGAGTCAAGAGAAATAACACAAGGTTATAATCAAAATGGCATCAAAACGTCCATGTAGAAATGTTACATAATGAATATTCTGCAAAAACATAGAAATATAAAAATTATTTTACTAGGAAATACTGTTAATTTACATTATATCAGAATTCAAAAACCACTTTCATTTCAGAGTCAAAAGACCACCTCTAATGGGAACAGACCTTCAGGGAGTTCTTTGCATATACTAGAATCTCACTGCTTTGTTCATTCTCAAAATAAATAAACCATGTATTTAGATAAGAATGTTTTACAATGGAATATTACTCAGCCATAAAAAGAAATGAAAGTGAGTTATTTGTAGTGAGGTGGATGGACCTAGAGTCTGTCATGCAGAGTGTAGTAAGCCAGAAAGAAAAAGACAAATACCGTATGCTAACACATATATATGGAATCTAAGAAAAAAATAATGTCATGAAGAACCTAGGGGTAAGACAGGAATAAAGACACAGACCTACTAGAGAATGGACTTGAGGATATGGGGAGGGGGAAGGGTAAGCTGTGACAAAGTGAGAGAGTGGCATGGACATATATACACTACCAAACGTAAAACAGATACCTAGTGGGAAGCAGCCGCATAGCACAAGGAGATCAACTCAGTGCTTTGTGACCGCCTGGAGGGGTGGGATAGGGAGGGTGGGAGGGAGGGAGATGCAAGAGGGAGGAGATATGGGAATATATGTATAACTGATTCACTTTGTTATAAAGCAGAAACTAACACACCATTGTAAAGCAATTATACTCCAATAAAGATGTAAAAAAAATAATAAAATAAAATAGGCATTAAAATATTTTTAAAAAAGAATGTTTTGAGTGGAGAATAAATGTTTTAATAAGGTTTTACATGAATTCTTTAAAATATTATCTGCCACTTTAAGAATCTGGAGAAGAAAAGCTCAATGATTATAACTCTAAAGAGATAAAAAAAAAAAAAAAAATCACAGAATTTCAGGATATCCAGTCAAATCCTGACAGTGGATTTGGCTTTGATGAGGTTCATGGTGAGGGTGGCAAGACCTAGGAGTTTGTCTAGAGTAGCACTCTCCAAAAGATCTTTCTGAAATAATGGAAATGTTCTATATCTGTACTATGATTACAGAGTACTTGATATGTGGCTAGTACAACTGGGGAAACAAAGTTTTAATTTCACTTAATTTTTTTTTTTTTTTTTTTTTGCGGTACGCGGGCCTCTCACTGCTGCGGCCTCTCCCGTTGCGGAGCACAGGCTCCAGACCCGCAGGCTCAGCGGCCATGGCCCACGGGCCCAGTCGCTCTGCGGCATGTGGGATCCTCCCGGACCGGGGCATGAACCCATGTCCCCTGCATCGGCAGGCGGACTCTCAACCACTGCGCCACCAAGGAAGCCTCCATTTAATTTTAATTACATTTAAATAGCCACATGTAGCTACCGAACATTTGAAATGTGGCTAATGTGACTGAGGGACTGAATTTTTAATCTTATTTAATCTTAATTTAATTTAAAATAGCCATATGTGGTTAGTGGCTACTCTACTAGACCGCATAGGTCTTGAACCTCATAGGTCTTGAACCTCAGTCTGCCACCAAGTTCAGAAAGCCCCCTTTCTCACAATGTGTCAAGCTTAGTTTCATGCTGCACTTTCTTGCAGATGAGTTACAAATTCACAGAGGGCAGATTCTGGAAACTGACATGGTCTGATTCTGATGACAATGAAACCACGCAATCTTTCTTTTTCTCTTATTTTCTGTTTACCTCATTCCCAGGAAACACTAAAGGTTTGGTCTGGTCTACTACTGGCAAGGTGGATGGACATATGTATAAATGTACATATATATATGTATGTACACATACATAAATGCGTGTGTATGTACACATATATAAGAAATTTTTGGATCTTGGAACAATACTTTTTCCCTGGGGAATGTTATTGAATAAGGAAATTAAATACTAAAAGTAAAAGGTTTTGAAATGCTTACTTTTGATTCTAGATTTGTTTTTGCTTTCTATATTTTGTGGGTTTAGGGCAGGAATTTGGTTTATCTGATTTCATACTTTGTGATAAAATTGAAAACTCAATGAATGGATGGTTTTCTAAAAACCATCAGTTACCAAAACTGATTTTAGAATACAGAACCTGAATAGATCATAATGTATGGAAGAAAATTAAAATTTTCTAAAAATAAAAGTCACTTCCAAGAAAGGTTTTGGTTTTGCCAGTGAGTTGGTTTACTTTCAAGGATTAGTCTATTCCAATGCTATATACATTGTTGCAGAATACACAAGATGGATGTCTACCTGACACTGTATTCATTTAAAATTACTCTGATACTTGAACCTGAAAAAGACAGCAGACATACACAAAACTGTAGCTCAATCTTACCCAAGAACTGAGATATAAAATCTAAGATAAAATGACAATGACAAAAATGGATATATATGTGTGTGTTTTATTTTTACTAATCACTTATTATGTATGAGGCACTGTGTTAAGTGGTTTACATGTGTTATTTCTTTAGTAGGTATATTATTATCCTCATTTTGTAGAGGAGAAAATCAAATAAGAAAGATCAAATAACTTCTCCAAAGTCACAGAGCTAGTAAGCTGGGTTTCAAATCGAGGTCTGACCTCAGAATCCATGCTCTTAGCCATTATACTATAATGAAAAATCCAATTAAACAGCATATTAAAGGAATAATTCACTACAACACTAAGTAGTTTTTACTGTAGGTTCTAAAACTTGATTTGTATTAGGACATCTGTTAAAATATCACATTAAAAGTGTCTAATAAAGTAATCTAGGTAACCATCTTTAAAAATGCTAAATTGGCATTCAATAAAATTTAATACCCACTCCTGGTTTTTAAAAAAGAAAAGCACTTAGAAATCTTAGAAACAGGAAAATATTTTTTTAGTTACCTTTATTTAGAGAAAATATGTTCAACATACTTAGAACATTCAAGAAAACCAATTGCACAGCTTTGAAACTATGAGAGTTGAGTACTATGACACTGTCCTATTTTCCTCATACCATAAGGTCAAAAGGGCTACTAAGTCATATTAGTCCTTCCAGTTTCTAAGGTTCCCAAGAATTCTCCCATAGTCCTCACTTACAAGATTAATTAAAATCATTCCACACCATGGAAGGGGAGGTGTGCGTTTGCCTGTCACACCTACAAAGTGCCTCAGGGCTAGAGTTTCTTTAAATCCTGGCAGTGCAGAGCCTGTGATTACTTCAAAAGAAGTGCAGTAGACTCCGACTACATCAGCAATTTCCTGTGGCTTCCTGCCACATCTGATCATGACTACCTTGAGAGGTGTAGGATAAGAGCTCTGACAGTTTCTCTGGCCTAGAGATCACAGGAGCCTCCTTGTCTCCCACGCATGTACATAACGCATTCCTGCACATGTGTATCAAAGTCAAAAAAGCTTATATATTAGAAGGCATAGGCTCTGTCCTATGAGAGGTTAAAAAACCCTCTAGCATTATATATATGTTCTTATTCTAAGTATATAATTGTAAAATTTACCAGTCATATAGAACAGTACACAAAACAAAACTCTACTGGATCTATGACTTTCACAACATGAACACCATGTAAATAAACCACTACTCAAGTTAAGAAACAGAACATTCCTAGCCCTCAGAAGGCCCCCTTATGCATTCTCCCAACCCCATGAAGGTAACCGCTATCTTGATTTTCACTGTAATCCATTTTAAATTATTATTATTATCATTATTATTGCGGTACGTGGGCCTCTCACTGTTGTGGCCTCTCCCGTTGCGGAGCACAGGCTCTGGACGCGCAGGCTCAGCGGCCATGGCTCACGGCCCTAGCCGCTCCGCGGAATGTGAGATCTTCCCGGACCGGGGCACGAACCCGTGTCCCCTGCATCGGCAGGCGGACTCTCAACCACTGCGCCACCAGGGAAGCCCTTAAATTATCTTTTTTAACACCTAAACATAAAACCCCCATACTGTATATAGTTCAGTTTGGCCTGCTTTTTGGACTTTATATGAATAGAATCAAACATTTTTTTCTTCAGTTGTCTTCTTTTGCTCAATATTATGTTGTGAAATTCATCCATGTTTGCGTAGTTAGCTTGTTCACTGAGATTATTCTATAAAATCCCATGGTATGGATTTACCGTAATTTATTTGTTTATGCATTTTATTTTGAGTTTTTTCCAGTTTTGGGCTATTAAAATTTTTGTTGCTATGAATATTATTGATGCACATTTGTCCAGCTTTGTGTTAAGTATATATAGAATAGAAATGGGAATAGATTTGCCAAGCCGTAGGAAATAACTATCTCCTACCTTAGTAGATAATACCCAAACTACATTCCAAAGTAGTTGTACCAACTCACGCTCCCACTAGCTGTGTAGGTAAACTCCTACATCTTTGCTCTACATCTTTGCCACCATTTGATGCTGTCACTTTAAAAAATTTCAACCGCAAATAAGTAATTCAATTAAAATCAGTTTTAGATTTAAAGGGGGAATTTTACTTGAAATATAATTCTAAGTACCATAAAGCATTATTTTTAAAGAGGAGTTAATGGCCTGAGAAACGTAAGGTTATTTAACATTGGATTTTAATTTGGTAGCAAAGAGTGTGAAAAGAGAGAAAATAAGTTAGTTCAAAAACTCCAAAATATAACATAACATTTCAATACTGTTAAGAAAAAATCCCTCTGAGAATTAAGTTACTATTTTAAAATACATTATGCCTTACGATTTATCCAATTAGGATTATTCTCTAATCAACATTATAATTATACCTTCAGAAATTCTAAGAAAATGGTGACAACATGAAAGAGATGGAAAAACCTACCTTCCAATTTTGTACTAATTATGGCTATAAAAACATTTAAAGAAACCCAAATGGATGGTGCTGCAGGAGCAGCTCTTCTTATTCTACTGTATTAGTAGTAGTAGTAGTAAAGTAGTACTGTACTACAACAACAATTATTACTACTACCACCACCACCAATTTTACTAGGTTGTTTTAAGGATTAAACACACAGAGTTCAACACAGTGACTAACATGTAGTATTTAGTATGTAATCATGTTGATTATTTATAATTATTATTTTAGCTATAATTATTATTATGGTTATTAAAGTCCCAGAAAATTGAAAAATAAAAGGAAGGAAGGCCATTACAGGGTGATTCATCAAAGAAAAACAAATGGCCAATAAACATATTAAAAAATGTTTCAGGAATTGAGCTATTTGTAATGAGGTGGATAGACCTAGAGTCTGTCATACAGAGTGAAGTAAGTCAGAAAGAAAAAGACAAATACCGTATGCTAACACATATGTATGGAATTTAAGAAAAAAAATGTCATGAAGAACCTAGGGGTAAGGCAGGAATAAAGACGCAGACCTCCTAGAGAACGGACTTGAGGTTATGGGGAGGGGGAAGGGTGAGCTGTGACAGGGCGAGAGAGAGTCATGGACATATACACACTAACAAACGTAGTAAGGTAGATAGCTAGTGGGAAGCAGCCGCATGGCACAGGGATATTGGCTTGGTGCTTTGTGACAGCCTGGAGGGGTGGGATAGGGAGGGTGGGAGGGAGAGAGACGCAAGAGGGTAGAGATATGGGAACATATGTATATGTATAACTGATTCACTTTGTTATAAAGCAGAAACTAACACACCATTGTAAAGCAATTATACCCCAATAAAGATGTTAAAAAAAAAAAAAAAAAAGTTTCAGGGACTTCCCTGGTGGCGCAGTGGTTAAGAATCCGCCTGCCAATGCAGGGGACACGGGTGTGAGCCCCGGTCCGGGAAGATCCCACATGCCGCGGAGCAACTAAGCCCGTGCGCCACAACTACTGAGCCTGTGCTCTAGAGCCCGTGAGCCACAACTAATGAGCCTACGTGCCGCAACTACTGAAGCCCATGCACCTAGAGCCCGTGCTCCACAAGAAGAGAAGCCACCGCAATGAGAAGCCTGTGCACCACAACGAAGAGTAGCCCCTGCTCGCTGCAACTAGAGAAAGCCTGCGCGTGGCAACAAAGACCCAACGCAGCCAAAAATAAATTAATTCATTAAAAAAAAAAGTTTCAGTATCATTACTAAGCACAGAAAGTGTATATTAACAATGAACACCTTTTATTCGTCTTCCAGGTTGGTGAAATTTTTAAAAATTATGATATACAGGGCTGGCAAAAGTTTGGGAAAAGAGACACTTTCAAATACACCTTGCTAGTTTCAGTGTAAACTGGAACAGCCTTTCTTAAGGATAATATGGATCATAAGCCTAAAAAATATGCCAGCAATGTAATATGCCACCTTTTGAATCAGCAATTATACTTCCAGAAGTTTATCTTAACCAAATAATCAGAGCTGTGTATAGATATCTGTAGGTATTTGAATACACATAGAACAGACTAGGGATTTATGGACCCAAATGTTATGGTCATAGTTATCTCTGCATGGTAACTGAATGATTCTTTTTATTCTTCTGTATTTCCCTAATTGCTACAATAAACATATATTACCTTTGGAATAAAGAGGAAAACATAATTTACAAAAAGTTATTTGGGATGCCTATTTTATGACACTTATGTATCACCATGATAGAGAAATATAAAGATTTACCGAAGGTTTACACTGTAGAGACCACATCAATAAGGAAAGGAAGTCTATCCTAATTACAGCCTATGTTTACAAAATACGATTTTGTTTTGTTGCCCTGATATGCTGTGTGTGTATATGCTTAAAGTAAAATACATATATATGAAAATATTTTATGACTCAAACTAAAAATGCAAAATCATGCAAGTATAGCAGTGAATACTATTTGTCAGTTATTAAAAATTAAATCTATGATCCAGTAACACAATAACAGTTCCTGTTTAAGTTGAGGGCACTTAATTTTTCTCCAAAGACAAACCACAGTGTAAGTTCAATGGGTTTAGGAAACGCTAAAGCATCCCACCGATTTGGGGGCTATCATTTCTTCATCTCTGTTGTCACCTAACCTTTCTTTTAAGTCATCCAGGCATCGCTGAAGGTGAACTTCCCCTGCTGTGACTAAAACGTGCTCTCCCGTTTCCTGAATTAAAATCTGGACACAGGGATCAGCTTGGTTTAACAGTTTCATTCCTCTGACGAGCTGAGGCATTTCACCTAGGTTAACAAAATGAAATACTGATTAGATACAAGATAAGGACTAATATAATCTAAAGATAACATCTGTGAGAAAACTGAAGGGAAAAGTATAATGAAATAAACTCTTAAAATAATGGTTTACTGTTCTTCCAAATAATATAGCAATGTGAAGAAAACTACCCTCTAGTAATTTACCTGTACAGATAGCTCACATGAGACACGTGTCACATATCACTGAGACTCCCAAAGCTGATCTATGCCACTTCTTCAAACACTCAGCAAATATAAACTACCATCGTTACACTTGTAAATCCACCTAAATGTATTACTCATGTATATATATATACCTAGAAATGTAACAGAACTCTTCCCAAACAGTACCTATAAAACTATAAAAGCAACAAATAAGCAAAGGAAGCATTCAATATGATACTCAATTCAAGAAACTGTACCAGAAGCTCATATTTAAAATAATTATTGGGCTTCCCTGGTGGCACAGTGGTTCAGAGTCCGCCTGCCGATGCAGGGGACACGGGTTCGTGCCCCGGTCCGGGAAGATCCCACACGCCGCGGAGCGGCTAGGGCCGTGAGCCATGGCCACTGAGCCTGCACGTCCGGAGCCTGTGCTCCACAACGGGAGAGGCCACAACAGTGAGAGGCCCGCGTACTGCAAAAAATTAAATAAATAATAATTATTTATGAAACTGCTTGACAGAACTGTGGATTTTAGAATAAAGCTGCCCTTTGGGTGAGAGGTGGGATACACTAAGCAGCCACTTTATCCCGTGAGCTATGGGTACCTTCTGCATTCCACTCTGCTGGTGCTTTCAGTATCTAATTGCTTGTTCCCTACAGTTCTTGGGGTACAGGTAGGGATTTGGATCCACATCTTGAGTTCTGCTGCTTTTTCACACCTTTCATATGCGTGGTGGCCACTATTTACTCAAGGCAGGTCACAGGAATTCTCTTGTTACTACTTCAGCAGAGACCTTGGCTTTGAAGGCATTTTTACGCAGTCTTGTTTCACTTCTACGTCTGAAGGAAGGACTCAGTTAATTCCTCAATGCTTGGTTTTCAACATGCCAACAAACCAAACCACGGGAGCTTTCTGCAATCAGTGGTTTTTCAATATATTCTTCCCAAGTTGACTACCCATATCTCTTCCATATCTATTTATTCTTTAAATAAGCTTTTCTTAATGGTAACTAACACTTTATAGTGCTAAGTGTGCCAGATAAGCACTTTACATATATGAACCCATTAACTAGGAGGCAGGAATGATTACTGTTCTCATTTTATAGATGAGCAAACAGGCATAGAGAAGCTTAAGGAACCTGTGCTCAAGGTCACAGACACACTGGTTTTGAAGCCTGCAGGCAGACAGCCATAGAGCCACACTCCATAATGGGTGTCGGCACCCTCACAGGTCGTGGTCATGAGCCACATATGGGATGCGTGAAATGCTGACGGAAGACAGGGAGTGGGATTTCACTGTTTGTGGGGGTGACGGATGTACCCTCATGTTTTCCTTTTCAGCATTTGTAGTTTTCCTTTGCCTAATTCCGTGGACAGATATTATCTAGTGTTAAGTTAACCTTCACAGAATTTGAAATATGGCTTAAAAAGATTCTTGCACGAAGACCACTAATAATACATGTCACACAAGCCCAAGGGAATAATTAAAAAAAAAATGACAAAGCTTTTTGTCAGCTCTCCATCACCAAATTACAAAACAATGTTACCAGTATGAGGACCTAATAAATTCTTTTTTAAATTTTTCCTTATAAATTTATTTGTTTATTTTTGGCTGCATTGGGTCTTCGCTGCTGCGTGTGGGCTTTCTCTAGTTGTGGCGAGCGGGGGCTACTCTTCGTTGCAGTGCGCAGGCTTCTCATTGCGGTGGCTTCTCTTGTGGCAGAGCATGGGCTCTAGGCACGCAGGCTTCAGTAGTTGTGGCTCGCGGGCTCTAGAGTACAGGCTCAGTAGCTGTGGCTCACGGGCTCTAGAGTGCAGGCTCAGTAGTTGTGGCGCACAGGCTTAGTTGCTCTGCGGCATGTGGGATCTTCCCAGACCAGGGCTTGAACCCGTGTCGCCTGCACTGGCAGGCGGATTCTTAACCACTGCGCCACCAGGAAGTCCACAAATTCTTAAGAAAACAAAAACAAAAAACCCACTCACATTCACATACACACTTAAATCTGTCACTTCAAGGCAAAGGTGACAGTGTAGCAATAAGCAAAGAAGAAGCTTTTTCAAAAGAAATTTGGCCTGTCTGACCAATAGAATACTGCAGAAGTGATATGTGATTCCTAAGGCTAGCTAACAGAAGGTACTGCAGCTTCTGTTTTAGTGTCTTGGACTACTGGCTAAAGCCAGTAACCATACGGTGCTCTAGGAAAATCAAGCAGCCACGAGGAGAGGTCCCTGTGGAGGAATTGAGGTCCCCAGCCAGCACCAGCTTATGAGCACCAGTGAGTGAACCACCGTGGAAGTCCAGTTAAACCTTCAGACGGCTGCAGCCTGCTGTGATATATGACTACAACTGCGTGAGACATCCCCAAACTGAACCGTTCCAAAATTCCTGACCAAAGGAACTGTGAAAAATAAGAAGTGATTACTGTTCTTTCAAGTCTCCAAATTTTGGAGTAATATGTTAGGCAGTATTACATAACTAATGCAACTATAAACCACAATCATAAATAAATAATACATATTCACCTATTTATAGATACAGTGCATACCTCCAACAAATACAAATAAGAATATTTTAAAGACAGTTATTTCATTTTCATCTCAATTTTTACAGTAACTTCTATGCTTGTGTGTATTTCATATTGTACAGAAAACATCAGCACAGAAGTTCATGTATCTATATAACCATATGCAGAGAGGGCTCTTTTCTTTTAACTGATATGGATAAAGGATGGAAAAATTCTGGAAACCAGTAACTCTGCTCTCAGGTAAACAGAATTTCTTGGATTCCTAAAAATAAAGATCCAGAGGCAGGAGTCTGAATCCTGACTCAACCACTTACTAACTGCTAACTGTAAGGCCATGGGCAAGTTAACTAGCTTCTCTAAGCTTCAGTTTACCTCATGTGAAGATGAGGATAAAAAATAGCACACGGCTGTTGAGAAGATTACATGAGATAATGTCAAATCCTCAGAATGTAGCACACAGTCAGGATCAATGATGATGCTGAAAATAATAATGGCTTTGGGCACGTGGAGTTCTCTGTGTTTGGGTGTTGGATTTTGAGTAGACCCTGTGGGCATGGAGCAGAGTGGCGGCCACCATGACATCTGGACCTCAGCTTAGGAAGTCAGAGAAAGAAAAGTGGAAGAACAAATGCTCGGAATGCCTTCACACCAAAAGAAGAGTAAAAAGGCTGTCTTCTAGATTAGTTAATCCAGTTTGTCAGCATGAAAAAGAAAAGAGGGCCTGGGGACATATGTTCTGTTCAGAAATAAACAATGCAACTGCCCAGTGCTTCTCAGGGGCAGTACTACTGGGAAGTTGAGGTACAGGAGGGTGGGACATCCCAATAGTCATTAGACATGTAATCCGTAAAGAGAGGGGCTATCGCCCCAAAGTAAGGATGGGCATAAGAAACTAGGGCAAAGAGTACAGGGACAATAAATATCCTCTGAGGGCTCAGAGGAATGAGACTAGCATCAAGAGAAGTATTCCCAGACATTCTAAATGTAAAATAAGATGTTGACATTGTAATAACAAGAAGACAGAACAACGGGTATAAACTTCAGACATGGAAATATAGAATGGCGTACACTTCAATAACATAATCAAGAATACGCATGGCAAATTCAGCAAGAACAATATACTTGATTGGGAAAAGTAGCAATACTCCTTTTAAAATTATGAAGAAAACCGGTGCCCCTTCTATCATTTTAGTTTATTTTTTACAAAGTTCAGAAAAATCTAATGCAACACATATGAGGAAATAAATTTTGGCACTCAGATGGCCAATCTTAAGTAATTCTGTTTATTAGATTACCCTGTTTATGAGAAAGCAATTAATCTTACTGAGTCTGCTATGGGGCAGGAAGTAAGCTAGGTACTAGGATCTCTCCTCTCCTGTAGCAGAGCTGTACAGAAGGTGGCCCGTTAGGACTGGGCTTTTACTCGGCTTGGATAATAGCACAGAGTAGCACACAGCTATCAAACAGACTCCAAAAAATTACACATTTCTCTTAAAACATTATAGCTAAAATTTCTTTAATCTCTGTTTTAAAAGTAAGAAATAAGATTTAAATAAATACTAGAAACGCCTAAGAATAAATTATGGTTGCCAGACTCAAATGTTACAACTTCAATAAAACTGAGCTTTTCTTCTATTGTATGTGCTTCTTAGGGTTGGAGGCAGTTAGCAAGGAGAATAAAAGAACAAACCATGAGGGGCCGGGATCTGGACAAACCCACAAAGAGGAAGCAGGCATTACACAGAATGGGGTAAATCCATGCAACAACCAAAGGCACTGTCAGTCCACAGTGACAGCCCAGAAAGCATGCCTGTCTGAGGCCCAAGGCAGATAGCTATTTACTAAGACTGAGCCCAAAGGCCAGAGATGCAGTCCTCCAAATACATATCTGCTCAAGGGTCCCAGGGATCCTCAATGGCTAGAATATGTCTTAGGAACTGAGGCAGAGACAAGCTTTCCGAAGGCCCCAGCTGTGGGGAGAGGAGGGATATACAGATGCAGGGGCAACGAGGCCATTATATACCTCAACTAAACTGCCATTTTACACATTTGTTCTCTGGTTTCCTTAAAGCAGTCTGGAGACTCTTCACTGACTACCACTAAGCACTGGGAACAGCCAAGTCACAGGGACTAGGGGGGTTAGTGACAATCATGGGAAGGAAAATACAAGAGTTAATGAAGATTGGCCAGGCAAATGGTATAAACCAAAGACTAAGAATTAGTTATTATAGGGACTGGCATATGTAGGTGTCACACAGCCAGACAGAAAGACGCAGGAAGTGCTTTCTACACAAAGAGGAAATGCTCAGTGTCCAGATAATCTAGCAAACCTAGAGGGAAGAGGATATGAATTTTGAACCAAGGAGCTTGGGGTAAGATTCTAAGAACCATTCACATAAAACATGAACTTTGCTGAGACGCCACCCTGTGCCAGGGTTCTGGGGGATGCAGAGATGACCCTGTTTCTGCCATAAAGAAGAATACAGTCTCCCTGGAGGGCGAAGGTGCCTAAAGACTCCCGGTTCCTAAGACAGAGGTTAGATTCCCCTCAAAATGTTGGTGGTCTGTATGGCCTCATGGCTGGGCAGGTTACTCCTATTATATACCTTCATGAAAATTCATAGCCTACTACTGAAACAAATCATGAGGAACCAAGCATTAAATGCAAGTATTTTAAAAATGTAATGAACATCACAGGCTTTTAAAAACAAGGTCATCTTACTTGGATGTTTCGGTTCAACAGCAACCCTCACAATAGGGGTGGCTTCAAAGTTGAGTGGTATAAATGGCGGGCAGGAGGGCAAGGTAGACAGTGTTGCCGATTTCAGCACAAAGTCTTGAAGGCCTCCTATTCCTGCAGGGAGGAAAAGATCCATGGAGTCAATAAAAGATGATAAATTCTGAATTTATGTTAGAAAAATAACAACATCAACCCAGTATATATGTCACAGAGAAAAAACACTAAACAAATTGGGCTAAAACATACCTACTTTGACCACAGAAATGATCATGTCCAGAAACATATGTCTGAAAATACTAATTACTTTTTAAATTGTAACTCTTAGTTTTTAAAATACATTAGTTTGATGAAGATGAGTCTCTACTGAAATAATCTCTTTTGCCAAATCTACTTGCTTGTGGGTGAAGGGGATTTAGAGAGGAGAATATCAGTTATTCCCCCACCTCCCTCTCCTGCCCACTCTCCACTTCAGGCTCCCGGCTGATAGTTGCATAAGGCTCTAAAGCATACATATTTGTCTTTGAGCAGATAGGAGCAGAGAGAATGCCCCAAAAAAGTGAGATGAAGGGGTCATATTGAATCTCACATCCAGAGTAAGAGCAGACAACATTTTAGAACAAATTAAGAAACACAAGGGCGATTTTTGTGCTTTGGGGTTAAAGAATTAAGAATTGAAGAGGGTGTGGAAGGGGAGGCTACCTGTTTTAGGGTAAGGTGACATAGGAGAAAGGGGCAGGGATATTTAATTGGCAGTCTGCTTTTGCATCTCGAGCTTAGCAACAACTATGAAAAGGAAACAAAGAAAACAGCTTTGCTACCTTCAGCTGACAAACGGGATGTACAGGTACAGGGCACCGGGGTGCCACACAATCGACCATTCAGCCTGGTGGAGGGGAACTGAATCTGACCACACAGTGTGAAAAGCCCCCTCCCACTGCCCCTTCCGAATGCCTCCAGAATTCACCATCCCACTACATTAAGGGATCGCTCCAACTCTAAGAACACCTTCCTTACATTAGGCTGAAACGTGTTTCCCCCATCTCTACACATTGTTCTTAGTTCAGTTCTCCAAAGGTCCACAGAAAACGTGCTTCAACTTTTACCAACTACCCTTTGGATTTCAAAGGCATCTGTCAGATCCTTTTAATCCTTTCCTGCCTCACACTAAACCTCATTAGCTCCTTTAACTGTTTAGCTCATGACATGATTTCTAGACCTTTTGTGTGCAGGGGATCCTCTTCAGACTAAAGTTTCCAAGGAGCTAAATTCATTCCCAGCGCCTCTGGTTTATCTATTTGGTCAAGGTCTAAACTCATTGCTGTCCTTCTTAGCCCAGCACACAGAGAGACCTATACCTGGCCACAGCTTCTTGATAATGTCCTCCATGTACCATGATGTAACACATCTGGGTCTGCCCAAGTTTCCACCAAGTCTACTAGAAATAACAACATCTCCCATGAGGCTAGGGGTTTAGGAAAACCCCACAGTAAATATTCTCTTTCAAACCTCATCCATCCTGCTTCTGACCTCTGACTAGCATGCATTTCCTTCCTGCACACACAGCACATGGTTTCAATGAAAAGATAAATGCTGGTCTCTTCTCTGTTTCACCAGGGATGCAGGCTGCAGAAGGTCAGTATATTTTGAACACTGTCTCTTTAAACTTCTGGTTTACATTTTGCTGTTCAAATCACCAAATCTATTCTTGCTATTTAGATAGGCCCAGATTTGTGAACAGATTAAAAACATGAAAAAACTGAAACAAAAGAAGTCAATACCACAGTATTCCTAGTCAAGATTAAGACTTTATGGAAAAGGTTATGCTCCAAAGATAGTAAAAAAGTCACTATCTGTAATATGCCACTATTTTAACAAATTTTTTAATATAATTTAAAAATCTAAGAAAGGAACCATTAGAGTTATTTGGCTGAATCACAATAAAATGATTTAAAAATCACTTTGAGAATTTCTTGATGTACTATCGGATAATTATTAAGTGTACAACTTGATATTTATACAAAACACACTTTAAAACAAACTTTCTGTTTTTAAAATAATGCCATCAGGTACAATCTAGAAAAAAAAAAAGAAACAAAACAAAACAGACCACCGTAAACCCATAACCACACCATTTGAATACCGTCACTATATTCATTTGATGTATTTCCTTTTTTATTCCCTCCTCTACTGGCACACATAATTTACACTGTTATAATCTCCATATAATTCTGTGTCATTTTTTTTTTCTATTTAAATCACATGATTTTCACTTCAGTTGTTTAAATCACAATTATATCAATCAAGGAGGTATAATTCCTTCACATAAAGTTCACGTGCTAAAGCATTTTTCAACTGGGATTGGAGCTGCAGAATGTGTTCCCTTCAGGGAATCATTTTAGAAGTTTTGGGATGGGAAAAGTGATAGGTCAGAAAAAAAATATGCAAAATTAGCATGGCATGAATTTGTTTCAAGGATTAAAGAGGGTGCAAAGCTTTTTCCATGTATGTTTTAAAAAAAGGCATATGACTTAAATAAAAGACAGAGAAAAAACAGGCTGATGAATATGGAGCAAAAGGAATTTACTAAACACCAAGAATTCTAGCTTGTTTTTATACAAACGCCAGTAACTTTTGTCTGACTGAAGATGAACAATCCAAGTCCTCTCTGGTCCTGATTCTTCTCTATATAACAAGGAGTATTAGATATTTTGAGTGAGTGAACTCTAGCTTACAGGCTGGGGTGACACCTGAGTAAATACTGAGTTCTTCCACTGGGTACACAGGCCCTCACCAGGATGTGTACCATACCCTTCAAACTTTTCTTAATCAAAAATCAGCATTTTGCAAACAATGCCAGACCAAAATTTTTTCCAGGTTCTGTCTAATGTTTCTTTTTACAAAGTATTCCATTTTTAGGTTTTTTTTTTTGAGAAACTGCCATACTGTTGTCCACAGTAGCTGTACCAATTTACATTCACACCAACAGTGTAGAAGGGTTCCCTTTTCTCCACATCTTCACCAGCATTTGTTATCTGTGTTCTTTTTGATGATGGCCATTCTGACAGGTGTGAGGTAATACCTCATTGTGGTTTTGATTTGCATTTCCCTAATGATTAGGGATGTTGAGCATCTTTTCATGTGCCTGTTGGCCACTGGCATTTCCCCTTTGGAAAAATATCTGTTCAGATATTCTGCCCATTTTTAAATCAGGTTGTTTTGTTTTTTTGATGTTGAGTTGTATTAGCTGTTTATATATGTTGGATATTAACCCCTTGCAGTCATATCAGTCGCATCATTTGCATATGTGACTGATATGACCCAGCAATTGTACTCTTGGGTATATATCCGAAAAAAATAAAAACACTAATTTGAAAAGATACATAAACCCCAATGTTCATAGCAGCATTATTTACAATAGCCAAGATATGGAAGCAACCTAAGTGCCCATCAACAAATGAATGGATAAAGATGTGGTATATATATATATAAATATAATAGAATACTACTAAGTCATAAAAAAGAATGAAATTTTGCCATCTGCAGCAACATGGATGGACTTGGAGGGCATCATGCTAACTGAAGTAAGTCAGACAGAGTAAGACAAATACTGTATGATATCACTTATTTGTGGAATCTCAAAAATACAACAAACTGGTGAATATAACAAAAAAGAAGCAGACTCCCAGATATGGAGAACAAACTAGTGGTTACCAGTAGGGAGAGGGAAGGGCAATACAGACATGGGGGAGTGGAAGGTACAAAACTATTGGGTGTAAGATAGGCTCAAGGATTTATTGTACAACAGGGGGAATATAACCAATATTTTATAATAACTGTAAATGGAAAGTAACTTTTAAAACTTATATACAAATTAAAAAAAATTTTTTTAAGTATTCCAGAAACAAGCAACGTTAAGGAGCACATCTTTTATGAGACTGAAAATATTGTGTGGGCCCTGAGAGATGGATTGGTCTTCTGTCGACAACCTTTTTTCTTTAACAACCCCCTGCTGCACCAGTTGAATCAATCTAGGACGAGGGCACACTGGCAGCAGTAAGATGGTGAAATCATTACTGAATTCTAACACTGCTTCCTGGGGAGGAGCCTGTTAGCTGTCTGGAGAGAGAGGAGCATTACTATCTTCAGGAAAGTTTCGATTTGTAAACTGCTCTTTCATTGCTGGTATAAAAATAATAAAATAAAAATAATACTGGAATTAAAAAAAACTTTGTGGGAAAACATGTTACTGCTCTAGCTAGAATATGGTCTCCTAATTGCCAAAGTTTTATTTCAAGACAACTTTAACATTACTACACCCAGAACCATCAACCTGTTCCTCTTAAACTGTTTAATAAGACTGAATTAATGTATTCCTTTAAATCTTCATAGTAAATGCAAATTATGTATCATGGGTGTCTATAGGGCCTCAGGCCTATGAGAGCAATAAACACTACTTTAGAAGAGATATGAGGATTCAGACAACTATTAAAACCAAACCAAACCAAACCTTTTTTTTTTTTTTTTTTAAAAGTACAGGTTCCCAGAGTAGTTGGTGAGAACCTAGAAAACCTTTGGTCTCAGAAGACTACCTTCTGCTCTAAGTCCTTCTGTCTTTGAATACCAAAGAAGCCCATATCCTCTGACTCTAATTTTACGCCCTTATTCTGCACCTTTCTGGAAACTCAGATTCTGCTCTCTTTCAGTCAACTACATAGGATATCAGGGGATCCATGCACTTTATAATTCTTGTCATGGAGGGAGCAGGCAGGTAGGTACAATAAATATAAAATGGGCCTTTTCCAAGCCTGCCTGCCGAGCATCTCCAATGCAGACCAGTATTGCTGAAGTTTTCAGAGGACTGGTCCAGTCTGTCCATGATGCTAAACAAGTTCCTTAAATCAACTGCCCTTTACCTTCTTGGTGAAATAGGGGGCCCCGGGGAAAACTCTTGCAACAATGACATCACCATGTGAGGATTTTTTTCCTTCTCGTAGGGACAGATGGAGCTCATAACCAGCTAACAGTTACATCAAGATCTGGGGTCCTTTTCTCAGAAGAGAGACTACAGTAAATGGAAAATGTAACATCTTAAGAATCAAAACCTTTTTTTTAAAGAGCCGTCTAGACTTGCTATCTTCGTCTATATTCCAGAACAGGTGGAAACGTGGCCGTCAGGGTCCAGAACCAGGTAAGGGAGCTATAATTAGGTGTCACTGTGGAGTCTCAATTTATGCATCAAGACCACTTCCATTTATGCCAGACCACCATTCCTGCGAAACAGATGACTCAGTAGAGCCGGCTGTCACCAAGGGAATTAACACAGTTGGAAGGGTCTAGGACTAACATAGTGGAAGAAATTTCACCTTGGACCTGGAGGCAATGCAGAGTACCTGAATGGTGCCTAATATTCACTCAGAGTGAATAAAAGGGCAGTTACTTCTGACTGCCTCTTGGTGTGTTATACCACGATAAAGGATCTACTAATGCTAGCCCAGGAGAAAGGATGAAGCACATTAATTAAAATATTTGAAAACAATGTTTTCTATTAGAACAGAAATAGATGTGAAGGACTGTGGGGAAGGGAATACCAGGCCAGGGACACAACATATACAAAGTGCTGGAGTGTTGTGGGAACCTAGTTCAGAATACCTTATGCATAGAATACACCAAGGGGCTGGCAAAACAGGAGGGTGAAGGAAAACAGAGAGATTATCAAGGGATGTGGATATCAAGCTAAGCTTAGACTTTACTCTAAAGGGTGTGGATATGGAAACAAGTAGATGAATTAGAGAGAAATGGGGTAAGCTATCAGTCTCGGTGGTTATGTAGGAGCTGGAAAGAAGGGACAGGAAGAAACGAGGATGAAATCCAGATTTCTAACTTGGAAAACTAAGCATTTCTCTACCCTTCTTTTAGGTTCATAAGTTTTTCCTATTGTTTTTATTAGTTCTTCATGTAATAAACATTTTAACTCTTATATTTTTTTTTCTCCAGACTATAGTTTCCCTTTTGATTTTGCTTCTATATTTTCTCTTTAGTATCTTTTTGAGCTTTTTCTATTTGGTGTCTAAACTTCAGAGCTTACAAACTTCAGTGCTCTCAAAGAACTGATACTTATTCAACTTTCTGTTAGTTTTCCAAGAATTTAGTTTTAAGGGCAGGGGCACAACTAGGCACTTTCATAAAGTTTCTTCAATGAACAAGTGAACCTGAGCACAGTTCCTGTCCTCAGAGCTTAAAATCTGGAGGGGGACAAAGGCAGATAAACAGGCAATTACAATATAATGTGATAAATGTCATAATAGGAAAACTACGAGGTTTATGTGGGAAGAGAAACTGAGAGGTTAGACTTCCTAGCAAAGTTAACATGTAGGAGTACCTGAGATAACTCTGCAAATGCTGTGGGAGGAGAGTGTAGAGGGGGGGAAATGGCACCAGTGGAGGTCCAAGTGAGAACCCGAAGTCATTATCTACAGCTGCAGTGTGGAGCGGAAGGCAGGACTGAAAAGACATTTTCAACCCATTCATTTCCACTTCTCTGAGATCTTGCAACTGCCATCAACTTTCTTTCCTTAGTCAACATGCATTCTTGTGATGTCTGATTTGGAATCAGAAGGAGTTGAATTTAATTAAAGCTCTAACCTTATGCCAGCTACCTAATCTCTCCCTAGTTTTAGTTTCCATATATATAGCATGTGGTACTTTCATAGGGTTACTGTGAGCCTTAAGTAAGATAATCAAATAAAGAGTTACAGTCGCTGGCAGAGTGAGCACTCAATAAATGGAGGTGGTGGCAGTGGTGGTTATAATTGGTTTTAGTGGTAACAGTAATAGTTTTGTTAATCAAAAAGGTTTTTTTGTGTATGGTATGAAGTGCATATTTAATTTTTATATATACTATTAACTAGTTAACTGTAAAGGAGGTTATAATAACTTCTCTATAAGGTACTAATCATATCCATTTATAAGCTTTGAATCCTGTCCCACTGACCTAAATTTATACTTTGTAGAGTAACACATGGTTTTAAATGATGCTCCTTCAAAGATGTGATTCCAATTCAAATGATTTCAGTAAAATGGAAGAAGTGTACAATGTTTAGCACATAAGAGGAATAAAATGCCTAGTATAGTTTAAAACAACGCTGGAAATTTCTTTTAAGATTTAAAAAGAAAAAAAAGAAGAGAGATGGCTTTACACAACCAGGAAATTGTAACCAGATTTCTTCTACCTTTAAACTCGAAATATTTCCAAATAAAAACAGGAAGCAGAGTCACTTCTGGATGCAATGGCAACTTCATCACAAGTACACAAAAGATCCTAGTTGAAATGATCAATGGAAGAAAACTAAGGAAAAACTGAATGAATAGTGAAACTAGAGAGGGCATTTCAAACTTTGAGCTATTTCTGTTAACTGTAGATCAAATTACAGAAAAACAGCAAGTGTCAGGTCATAACTCCATTCTTGAGAAATTACCACAACTTAAGAAAAATGATTACATACGTAGTATACTAGTGGTGGTCTATTTGATAACAGACCAATGGAAATGAAGAGCCTAGAAACATGTATGTGTGAAGGTAGAAAACCTAATGAAATGGAAAAAATAATACAACTGCATCTCTAGCATACACCATCTAGAAAAATAAATTTTACATGGAATTGAAAGCACAAGTCATAAGATGACATCATAAGACTGAAGACTGATAATGTCTTACTATATTATAAAATCTACAAAACAAAAATGCCATAAACAAAGTAAAAAGTTATAAAATAGATGTTTTCAATGTTTAAACAAGACAAAGGATTAGTAAGCATAATATATAAAGAACTAGTACAAATCAGTGAAAGAGACAAGCAACCAACAGGAATATAGGCAAAGAATATAGTTTCAAGAAAAGACACTAAAAGAAAAGGAAGCTCTAAACATTCAAAAAACATACCAAAAAACCCTTAATCGCATTTATAATAAGGTAAATATAAATGAGAACAATGAGATACTATTTCACACCAATACAACTGGTATAAGTCTGAAAAGAAACCACGTTTGGCAAGTATGTGCAGAAATCATAGGTCTTATGAACTGGAAATGGGAACAAAAACTGTTACAACTATGCAGGAGAACGATTCTGTGATGTTGAGCCAAATACACACAGACTGTGCAACTTAGCAGTTTGATTTCTACTCGTATATCTCAAATCAGTGTGAGTAGCGGGCACAATAGTGTACCAGTAACATACCACAAACAGTGGTACAACTCTAGTGGTACAAATCTAGGTGATTTGGTAATTGCTGGGAACATTTCTGGTTGGGGCCGACTACAGGCATTAGCGGGCAACACCACGGACCAGTGCCTTGGAATGTGTGCAAATGTCCCACACAAAGAATTTTCCCAAACCACACAGCTTTTGAGTATTCTGCTGGACAAACCTATTAATAATGATCCGAGTTTAGATTTAACTCCGTTTTAAAAGTGAAGTATTTTTTGCACAATTTAACACATGTTGAATTTTCAGGAATTTTGTTCTGAAAATGAGCTATTCACCATTTTACCAACAGCCACTCACGGCACCCCAGTCATCAGTACCATACATCTGCATCAAATTGCATCTGTAGCTGTCACATTCATGGTGACTACAAGTATGTATCTAACTTGATTATGCCATCTAGTATAGTCAAATTGGAACATTTACACACTGCAGGGTACTTTATTTTATTGAAAAAAAATTTTTTTAACCAGAAGGTAAGAAAACAGCCTTTTTGTTAGTCCTGCGCCTTGAATGCTTGCATTGTTTGAATTGTCACACAGCAATAAACCGTGGCATTATGCTGTAAACACATTACATTTGAATTAATCAATTTAGGCCCTAAAAACTGAAACTGTGCTCTCACCTCTCGGCTGCCGGACTTGGATTTCCCTGGTTCCTGGTGTCCGCAGAGGGAGTCTTGGATTCCTATCTGATAGGGAGCTGGAATGTTTCTTGAGGTTAATCAAGGTCCTGGGAGTGAGGTGTCTGATAGCCTTAGACTGAAGGCCCTGTTCAATCTTAGTTCCATGGAAAGACCCTCATCTCCGGGTCCACTCACAGGCCACCCTGGCATTAGATGTGAGAATGCATCACGTGATGCCACCCCTGTGTCCTTTACCATTTGTAATGATCATTTTTCCAAAGGTAAATATTTTCCTCAAAGTCAATTCAGGAATTATGGAATTTAGATGGTCCTACTGAACCTTATATTCTAATATATTGTGATTTCTTTGCGAGTAGGCCTCAAAACAGTGGGTGAAGGAATACTTCACACAATTCCTGTGCTTTTTAGATTTATGTCAATAAATTTCTACTGACACTTATGTTTACAGGTCTGTGCTGAGCACCTTGGAGGAGACAGAGATGAAGAAGACCAAGATCCTATAACTTTCTCTCATTTTAGTATTATAAGTGCTCCTAAAGCACTTTTAAAACTCAGTCGCATTATTGCTGATAATTTATTCCAATCCCTGAACCTCAGAGCTTGAGATTTTTGTGACCATCGCCATGCGTCTGCATCTTGATGTGGCGCAGTTACTATGGCATGGCACAGACACAACTTACTTGTATTAGAACCTACCAAAGAAATGTAATTCCTAAGGGGAAAAAATAACAATGATAGAATGTTAACAAAATTTTAAAAGCAAATATAGGTTATTTGAATTCAAGCCAATACTTCTTCCAATGCATGCATTACTTCCCTGTGAGAGGCAGCTTTCAAAGCAGTTCTGTTATTGTGGACCAATCAATTCACAGACCAATGAAGTAAGGATAAGTACTACAGGTTGAATTTTTTAATGTTAATATTACTACTACAAAACTACAGTAATCAAAACAGTATGGTACTGGCACAAAAAGAGAAATATAGATCGATGGAACAGGATAGAAAGCCCAGAGATAAACCCACACACCTATGGTCACCTAACCTATGACAAAGGAGGCAAGAATATACTATGGAGAAAAGACAGTCTTTTCAATAAGTGGTGCTGGGAAAACTGGACAGCTACATGTAAAAGAATGAAATTAGCACACTCCCTAACACCATACACAAAAAATAAACTCAAAACGGATTAAAGATCTGAATATAACGCCGGACACTATCAAACTCTTAGAGGAAAACATAGGCAGAACACTCTCTGACATAAATTGCAGCAATATCTTTTTTGATCCACCTCCTAATGAAAATAAAAACAAAAATAAACAAATGGGATCTAATTAAACATAAAGACTTTTGCACAGCAAAGGAAACCATAAATAAAACAAAAAGACAACCCCAGGGTGGGAGAAAAGTATTTGCAAATGAAGCAACCAACAAAGAATTAATCTCCAAAATATACAAACAGCTCATGCAGCTCAATATAAAAAAAACACAAATAACCCAATCAAAAAATGGGCAGAAGATCTAAACAGACATTTCTCCTAAGAAGACATACAGATGACCAAAAAAGCACATGAAAAGATGCTCAACATCACTAATTATTAGACAAATGCAAATCAAAACTACAATGAGATATCACCTCACACCAGTCACAATGGCCATCATCAAAAAATCTACAAACAATTAATGCTGGAGAGGGTTTGGAGAAAAGGGAACCCTCTTGCACTGTTGATGGGAATGTAAACTGGTAAAGCCACTATGGAGGTTCCTTAAAAAATTAAAAATAGAACTACCATATGACCCAGCAATCCTACTCCTGGGCATATACCTGGTGAAAACCATAATTCAAAAAGATACACGCACACCAATGTTCATTGCAGCAATATTTACAATAGCCAGGACATGGAAGCAACCTAACTGTCCATCAACAGAGGAACGGATAAAGAAGATGTGGTACATATATACACTAGAACAGGGGTTCCCAACCCCCCGGCCGCAGACCAGTGCCAGACCAGTGCCAGGCGGTGGCCTGTTAGGAACCGGGCCGCACAGCAGGAGGTGAGCAGCGGGTGAGCAAGCGAAGCTTCACCTGCCACTCCCCATCGCTCCCTATTGCTCGCATTACAGCCTGAACCATTCCACCCCCCCATCCCCTCCAGCCCATGGAAAAACTGTCTTCCACGAAACCGGTCCCTAGTGCCAAAAAGGTTGGGGACTGCTGCACTAGAATATTAGCCAAAAAAAACCACAAAATAACGCCATTTGCAGCAACATGGATGGACCTAGAGATTAAGTCAGACACAGAAAGACAAATATCATATGATATCGCTTATATGTGAAATCTAAAAAAAAAGGGTATCAATGAACTTATTTACAAAACAGGAGTAGAGTCACGGATGTAGAAAACAAACTTATGGTTACCTGGGGATAAAGGGAGGAAGGGCTAAATTGGGAGATTGGGGTTGACATATACACACTACTATATATAAAATAGATAACTAGTAAGAACCTGCTGTGCAGCACAGGGAACTCTACTCAACACTGTAATGGCCTACATGGGAGAAGAATCTTAACAAAAAAAAAGAGTGGATATATGTATATGTATAACTGATTCACTTTGCTGTACACCTGAAACTAACACAACATTGTAAATCAACTATACGGGAATAAAATTTTTTTTTTTTAAATCATGAAGATATATAAAAACTGGGTATGGTTTGGTGCAAAGAATATATACTTCTGTAGAAAGTCAATTCTAAAGGTATCTCTAAATGAATCTGTGCTGGAATTATACTCAATATAACCCATAAGGGAAAAGAATCTGAAAAAGAATACATACACACACACACACACACACACACACACACACACACACACACACACA